>NW_027455025.1:0-48249 GCF_040206685.1 Ascaphus truei | reverse complement strand
TGAACGTCAAAGGCCTTAACTCGGTCCGCAAACGCAAATTAGCCCTCCAAGAATTTAAAAAGACTAAAGGTGATATAATTTGCATTCAAGAAACCCATTATAACAATTCAGACCCACCAAACACATTTAACCAAGCGTTTTTTGCTTCCTCCCCTAGCAAGAAAAGAGGGGTGGCCATCCTGATTAAAAACAATATACCATTTGCCCCGACGCTGATAACCAAAGATCCCGAGGGACGATATATATTACTCCAAGGCACGCTCTCAGGCTCCCCCATAGCTATCCTTAATATTTATGCCCCAAACGCCAACCAAACTCAATTCCTACAGAACCTCCTTAGCACTCTCGACCAATCGACGCTCTCCTCCCTTCTCCTTGTCAGAGACGTAAATATGGTACTTAGCCCAGACCATGACAGATCAGGCCAAACTACTGCCCCATACTCCACCCAACTACAGACAAAAGCCCAAAAATTCCAAGATATTCTCAGAGAGTACTCTCTGACAGACATTTGGCGGGCCCAGCACGCGGGCCAGCGGGACTACTCTTTCTACTCAACCCCCCATCAGTCTTACTCGAGGATCGACTATTTTCTAGGCACCAATAATGTTCTCCAGGCATCCTCCCACTCCGAAATAGGCCCAATAACGTGGTCCGACCATGCCCCTATCGCACTCACCCTCTCTCTGCCCTTCGTCAAGTCATTAACATATAATTGGAAACTTAACGACTCGCTTCTCAACGACCCACAAGTAGTCAAAACAATTAAGCAAAAACTGCTCACCTTTTTCCAAATAAACAAAGGCTCAGTACCTTCGGCAGCAACTCTATGGGAGGCCCACAAAGCCACCATCAGAGGGGAACTCATATCAATAGCCTCCTACAAGAAAAAACTTAAACAGAAAGCCCAGAAAGAACTTACTGATAAAATCCTAGCGCTAGAGCGCTCACACAAACTATCCTTATCAAAAAAGGTGTTCAGAGCACTCGAGAAAGCGAGATCCGACCTAAAATTGCTTCAACTTGACGAGGTAGAGAGAGCCCTGAAATGGACCAAACAGCGGTTTTACGATAGGGGCAACAAAGCGGACAAACTTCTGGCCTCCAAATTAAGAGGCATGAAAGCAAAGACCCAGATTACAAAGATCAGGACTAAAAGCGGTCTAATCTCCTATAATGAGAAAGATATCGCAAATGAGTTTGCAGAGTTCTACACGGATCTCTACAACCTTCCCCCCACTGGCCACCCGAAGGATAACGCCAAAAATACCTCCGACTACCTAACCAAATGCAACCTCCCAACCCTCACACAAGAAGAACTCGAGTTCTTAAATAAGAAAATAACTCAAGAGGAACTAAAAAAAGCAATATCCTCACTTAAAATAGCTAAAACACCTGGACCGGATGGATTTACCAACAGTTATTATAAAAAATTTGTAGGCCCCCTGTCCCCTCACCTCCTAGAAATGTACAATTCTTTCATGCAAGATCAACAGATCCCAGACACTATGTCAGCAGCCAATCTGGCTATTATACATAAAGATGGCAGAGACCCACTTCAATGCGGCAGCTACCGCCCAATATCCCTGCTAAACTCCGACCTCAAGCTTTTCAGCAAAATTCTCGCAAACAGGCTGAATCCTATTCTCCCAAGACTAATTCATATAGACCAGGTGGGATTTGTGTCAGGAAGACAGGCCTCTGACAACACCCGCAAAATTATTGATATAATAGACCACGTGCACCTCAAACAATCCCAGGCCCTGATACTAAGCCTCGACGCGGAGAAGGCCTTTGACCGCATCAGATGGTCCTACCTCGACCAAACGATGGGCCAATTCGGCTTCTCCGGACCATTTCTGACTGGCGTACGGGCCCTCTATACTAACCCAACAGCCCTACTAAAACTCCCGGGAGGCCGCTCCAACCCAATAAAAATACAAAACGGCACTAGACAAGGCTGCCCCCTCTCCCCTTTACTTTTCGCCCTATCCATAGAGCCCCTGACCGCCCGAATTAGAACTGAACCCACTATTAAAAGGTATCCCAATCGGAGACAGGGAATACAAAATATCCCTGTTCGCCGATGACATAATCCTCACCATGTAGACCCCCTCACCTCCCTCCCTAACCTAGAAAAACTCCTCATCGAATTTGGCCAACTGTCAGACTATAAAGTCAATACTGACAAGTCGGAGGCGCTCAGCATCTCCCTACCGAACCCCGTCTGGTCAGCCCTACAAAAGAAATTTAAATACAAATGGAATAGTTCACATATCAAGTACCTTGGAATTAAAATAGCGAGCTCATATAACTCACTATACCAAATTAACTACCCCCCCCCCTCTTCCGCCAAATCTTAAAAGATCTAGAGACCTGGCTAACCCACCAGATCTCCTGGTTCGGAAGAATAGTATCCACCAAAATGAATATCCTACCCCGTTTACTCTATTTCTTTCAGACCCTCCCCGTCCCTGTACCATTAGCAGAACTGAGGAATATCCAGGCCCATATCCCAAGGTTTATCTGGCAACAACGGAGAGCCAGGGCCCCACGGTCAGTACTCTTGGCCTCGAGGACGAGAGGGGGCCTGGGGGCACCGGACATACTCCGATACCAATCAGCCCAATTGAGGCAGGCGGTAGTGTGGAACAGCCCCCCGCCTCCAATTGTTGGCTGGAGATAGAGACACACCACGCGTCCCCGAACACCCTCCCAACTCTATTGTGGTCCCCATCCCACAAAAACAAGAAATCGTTGAGACTTGGCCTCGGGGCTATGAGATGCACGTGGTCGACATGGTTAAAAACCAAAGGGAAATACGGCCTAGCTTCAACCCCCTCTCAATTGACCCCCTTATTTCGGAAACCCGGACTTCCCACCCGGGTGTGCCCGAACCCAATTCAGCCAATTTCAAGGCTTAAATATCAGAGTGGTTGCGGATTTGCTGGAAAAAGACGAGGCCATGCCCCTCCTAGAACTAAGAGCTAAATTTTCGTCCCCCGATTTACCCACAATCCAATACCTACAGTTTCGACACTTCCTTAGAACCCAGTCCCCTACCCTAAAGTTCCCGCCGCGCTCCAGATTCGAGACCCTCTGCCTCAAAGGCGAATACCAAAAGGGCCTCATATCAGAGATATATAAAACGCTCGAGGCATCCCAGCCCCCCCCCAATCACCTGTATATGCAGAAATGGAACGAAGCTCTAAATACCAACTTGGACCTTGAGGACTGGGAGGATATCTGGGAGGCAGCCACCAAAACATCAATTTGTTCCGTCACAAAAGAAAACATCTATAAAATATTATTTCACTGGTACCTGACCCCGAGTAGATTGAGCCAAATCTACCCAGGCACTTCAAATGAATGCTGGAGAGGTTGTGGTCAAAGGGGGGACATGTCACATATTTGGTGGACATGCCCGGAGATCCAAAGATTCTGGTCCCGGATCCAGGGCCTCCTGACCGAGACCCTGGATATAGATATACCCCTGGACCCGCTGACCTACGTGCTGGGAAAACCAATCGACAACCTCCCTGCCCCTGCTGCCAGACTCACAGCGGCAATATTGACGGCTGCGAGATGCTGTGTTGCGGCGGCGTGGAAGAAAATTAAAGCCCCCTCTAGAAGGACAGTGATCTCCAGGATAGACGGAATTATGAATATGGAAAAACTGACGGCAATGTTGAAACAAAAAACCCCACAATTTTATGCAGTCTGGGAACCTTGGCCAGGACTACCAACCCCCACATAAACCTTATAGTAACACCCATCCCCCCCTCCCCCCCCCCCCGACCAACGAATCTCTAAATCCTTCCCCCCCCCCCCCGTCCTCCCCCTCTCTTTTCCCAAAGTCGTTCCCAACTATCCACCCTTCCTTTGTCTCCCCCTCTTCTTTTCATCTCTGGAAAAGGAAAAGGGATTATTGTGTGTCGCTTACCTCCCCTATGTAATGTACATGTACTGCGCCGTATACACAAGTTGACTTGCCAACCAGTTTCTGTATCATGTACCTACTCACTGTATGACACCAATAAAGGAAAGATATTTAAAAAAAAAAAAAAAAAAAAATAATGTTGAAAAGAAAGATGGAATAAAATGTAATACGATGTTGTTTAAAAATGGTTTGTTGTAAACACACCACAGTACAATGTATATTTTGGTGACATAACAGATGTAAAAATGTGAGGTGTGTGTCCTGCTAGGGTGTGAGGCGGCAGGTGGCGCGTGGGTTTTGAGTGCTGTCTGTGAGTGGGGGTCCTGCTAGGGTGTGAGGCGGCGGGTGGTGCGTGGGTTGTGAGTGCTGTCTGTGAGTGGGGGTCCTGCTAGGGTGTGAGGCGGCGGGTGGTGCGTGGGTTGTGAGTGCTGTCTGTGAGTGGGGGTCCTGCTAGGGTGTGAGGCGGTGGGTCAGTGATGTCGGTGCGTAGGGGCGGGAGGCAGCAGGTGTGTGTGGCGGCAGGTATGTGTCGAGTGTGGCGGGTGTCTGTTCAGTGCGTGCAGCGGCTGTGAGGCGGCGGGTGAAAGGCAGAGGCGGGCGGAGTAAGAGTGGGTGAAAGGCAGAGGCGGGTGGGCGCGAAAGCAGAGGCGGGGAGGCAGGAAGGCGGGCAGGAAGGCGAAGGGTGGTGGGAAGGGGTGAAGGAGAGGGGGGAAGGGGGGTGGGAAGGGGGCTGGGGGGTGGGAGGGGAGGAGGGGGAGGGAAAGGGGAGGAGGGGGAGACGGGGAGGGGGGGGGAGACGGGGAGGGGGGGGGGGAAGGGGAGAGGAGGGGGGGGAAAGGGGAGAGGAGGGGGGGGAAAGGGGAGCGGAGGGGGGGGGAAAGGGGAGCGGAGGGGGGGGGAAAGGGGAGCGGAGGGGGGGGGAAAGGGGAGCGGAGGGGGGGGGGAAAGGGGAGCGGAGGGGGGGGGAAAGGGGAGCGGAGGGGGGGGGAAAGGGGAGCGGATGGGGGGAAAGGGGAGCGGATGGGGGGGAAAGGGGAGCGGATGGGGGGAGAAAGGGGAGCGGATGGGGGGAGAAAGGGGAGCGGGAGGGGGGAGAAAGGGGAGCGGATGGGGGGAGAAAGGGGAGCGGGAGGGGGGAGAAAGGGGAGCGGGAGGGGGGAGAAAGGGGAGCGGGGGGAGAAAGGGGAGCGGGGGGGAGAAAGGGGAGCGGGGGGGGAGAAAGGGGAGCGGGGGGGAGAAAGGGGAGCGGGGGGGGAGAAAGGGGAGCGGGGGGGGAGAAAGGGGAGTGGGGGGGGGAGAAAGGGGAGTGGGGGGGGGAGAAAGGGGAGTGGGGGGGGGGGGAGAAAGGGGAGTGGGGGGGGAGAAAGGGGAGTGGGGGGGATCGACACACTGCTTGGACAGTTAAGGCAGGTGTCATTACGTCACTGTGTGGGCCTGTGGCGTGAGGCTGCGCGCCTGAAATGGGAGAGTTAGTGGCGCCATAAGCTGAGGCGGGACACGCAGTGACTTACCTTAGGGGGAGGTAGCGCCAGGGAGGTAAGGGAGCGGCTGGGGTAGGAGGGCCGCGCTTCCCCTCCGTCTGGAGCTGGTGATGGGGGGGACGGACAGAGGGGGGGGTGGTGTGTGTGTGTGTGTGTGTGTGTGTGTCCTGTCTGTATATGTGTGTGTGTGTCCTGTCTGTCTATCTGTGTCCTGTCTGTGTATCTCAGTGTGTGTGTATCTCAGTGTGTGTGTGTGTATCTGTGTGTGTCTCAGTGTGTGTATCTCAGTGTGTGTGTGTGTGTGTGTATCTGTGTGTGTCTCAGTGTGTGTGTATCTTTGTGTGTGTGTCTCCGTGTCCTGCCTGTGTGTGTATCCGTGTGTGTGTGTGTATCTCTGTGTGAGTGTATGTGTGTGTCCGGCCAATGAGAGGTGTGCGGGGGTGGGCCAAGGGAGCCAATGGGATTGCCGCTAGGGACACAGGGAGGGACACAGGGAGACACATACAGACACGGCCACATAGAACACTTTCACAAATATATAGTAGATATATATATATACTAGCTGAGAGACCCGGCGTTGCCCGGGATGTAATGTTCCCGTTCCTCTCTCCCTCCTCCCCCCTCTCTCTGTTTGTCCCCCATTCACATCAATCCAGTCCTCCCTCCCTCCTTTACAGCTTCATGTAGCGTGTGTGCGTCAGTCACTGTGTGTTTGCGCGCGCGTCAGTGAGTCTGAGGCAGAAACACAAACACACACAGACTGACTCACAACCAGTCAGTGTGTGCGTGTGTGTGTGCCTCAGTCAGTGTGTGCGTGCATGTGTGCGTCAGTCAGGGTTTGTGTGCGCGTCAGTCAGTGTGTGCGTGCGGCAGTCAGTGTGTGTGTGTGTGGGGGGGTGTGTGCGCGTGCGGCAGTCAGTGTGCGCGCGTCAGTCGGTGTGTGTGTGTCAGTCTGTGTGTGTGTCAGTCGGTGTGTGTGTCAGTCAGTGTGTGTGTCAGTCAGTGTGTGTGTCAGTCAGTGTGTGTGTCAGTCAGTGTGTGTGTCAGTCAGTGTGTGTGTGTGTGTGTGTGTGCGCGCGTCAGTTAGTGTGTGTGTGTGAGCCAGTGTGTGTGTGTGAGTCAGTGTCAGTGTGTCAGTCAGTGTGTGTCAGTCAGTGTGTGTCAGTCAGTGTGTGTCAGTCAGTGTGTGTGTGTCAGTCAGTGTGTGTGTGTGTCAGTCAGTGTGTGTGTGTGTCAGTCAGTGTGTGTGCGCGCGTCAGTTAGTGTGCGTGCGTCAGTCAGCGTGTGTGTGTCAGTAAGTTGTGTGTGTCAGTCAGTATGTGGGAGGTGATGTGAGTGGAGCGCCGGGGAGGGGAGCACCAGGGAGGGGAGTCAGGGGAGGCGAGGCGTCAAAGGCAGGGGGGGGTGTCAAAGGCAGGGGGGGGGCGTCAAAGGCAGGGGGGGGCGTCAAAGGCAGGGGGGGGCGTCAAAGGCAGGGGGGGCGTCAAAGGCAGGGGGGGGCGTCAAAGGCAGGGGGGGGGCGTCAGTGGACAGGAGGGGGGGAGGGAGGTGGACAGGAGGGGGCAGTGGACAGGAGGGGGGGCAGTGGACAGGAGAGGGGGGGGAGGTGGACAGGAGGGGGGGGAGGTGGACAGGAGGGGGGGAGGTGGACAGGAGGGGGGAGGTGGACAGGAGGGGGGGGGCGGTGGACAGGAGAGGGGGGGGGAGGTGGACAGGAGGGGGGAGGTGGACAGGAGGTGGGGGCGGTGGACAGGAGAGGGGGGGAGGTGGACAGGAAGGGGGGCAGTGGACAGGAGGGGGGGGCAGTGGACAGGAGGGGGGGGCAGTGGACAGGAGGGGGGGGGCAGTGGACAGGAGTGGGGGCAGTGGACAGGAGGGGGGGGCAGTGGACAGGAGGGGGGGGCAGTGGACAGGAGGGGGGGGCAGTGGACAGGAGGGGGGGCAGTGGACAGGAGGGGGGGGCAGTGGACAGGAGGGGGGGGCAGTGGACAGGAGGGGGGGCAGTGGACAGGAGGGGGGGCAGTGGACAGGAGGGGGGGGATGAACAGTGGACAGGAGGGTGTGGGGACGGACAGTGGACAGGAGGGGGGGACGGACAGTGGACAGGATGGGGGGACAGTGGACAGGAGGGATGGACAGTGGACAGGAGGGGGGACGGACAGTAGACAGGAGGGACGGACAGTGGACAGGAGGGACGGACAGTGGACAGGAGGGACGGCAGTGGACAGGAGGGGGGGCAGTGGACAGGAGAGGGGGAGGGGGGGGAGGGAGGTGGACAGGAGGGGGCAGTGGACAGGAAGGGGGGGCAGTGGACAGGAGGGGGGGGCAGTGGACAGGAGAGGGGGGGAGGTGGACAGGAGGGTGGGGAGGTGGACAGGAGGGGGGAAGGTGGACAGGAGGGGGGGAGGTGGACAGGAGCGGGGGGAGGTGGACAGGAGGGGGGGGGCGGTGGACAGGAGGGGGGCGGTGGACAGGAAGGGGGGGGCAGTGGACAGGAGGGGGGGCAGTGGACAGGAGGGGGGGCAGTGGACAGGAGGGGGGGCAGTGGACAGGAGGGGGGGGCAGTGGACAGGAGGGGGGGGTCAGTGGACAGGAGGGGGGGGCAGTGGACAGGAGGGGGGGGCAGTGGACAGGGGGGGGGCAGTGGACAGGAGGGGGGGCAGTGGACAGGAGGGGGGGGCAGTGGACAGGGGCAGTGGACAGGAGGGGGGGGCAGTGGACAGGAGGGGGGGCAGTGGACAGTGAGACACACACACACACACACACACGTGTCTCAGTTGATGCGCCCTTTCTCAGTTCCGTTTGGCGCCAGAGGTGGGGGAGCGACACCTATCTGTACTTCCGGGCGCCGCCATCGTCTGACTCGGCGCCGCGAGGGAGGAACGGGGTCCGCCATCTTACGCGCCGCGTGGCAGCTGCCTGTTCCCCCGCCGGGGGGGGGGGAGAGGTGATGCCGCTGGGGAGGGGGAGAGGTGATTTGGGGAGGGGGGAGAGGTGATGCCGCTGGGGAGGGGGAGAGGTGATTTGGAGCGGGAGAGGGAGAGGTGATTTGGAGCGGGGAGGGGGGAGAGGTGATTTGGAACGGGGAGGGGGAGAGGTGATTTGGAGCGGGGAGAGGTGATTTGGAGCGGGGAGGGGGGAGAGGTGATTTGGAGCGGGGAGGGGGGAGAGGTGATTTGGAGCGGGGAGGGGGGAGAGGTGATTTGGAGCGGGGAGGGGGAGAGGTGATTTGGAGCGGGGAGGGGGAGAGGTGATTTGGAGCGGGGAGGGGGGAGAGGTGATTTGGAGCGGGGAGGGGGGAGGTGATTTGGAGCGGGGAGGGGGAGAGGTCATGCCACTGGGGAGGGGGAGAGGTGATGCCGCTGGGGAGGGGGGAGGTGATTTGGAGCGGGGAGGGGGAGAGGTGATGCCGCTGGGGAGGGGGAGAGGTAATGCCGCTGGGGAGGGGGAGAGGTGATGCCGCTGGGGAGGGGGAGAGGTGATGCCGCTGGGGAGGGGGAGAGGTGATTTGGAGCGGGGAGCGGGGAGGTGTGTGTGTGTGTGTGTGTTTTTTTTTGGACCTTTGGCCCGTCACTCCGCCTCAGGCCAATGAGAGGTGTGGGGGGCGGGCCAAGGGGGTGGTGTGAGTGTGTGAGGCCAATGAGAGGTGTGCGGGGGCGGCCGGGCCAAGGGACCAATGAGATTGCCCCTAGGGACACCGGACATCCAGGCAGGCAAACATACAGTGCTTTCACTAATATAGTATAAGATATATATATAGATATCTATATCTATATATATACACACTATTAAGGTTATGGTGGGTAAAAAAGTGACAAAAACCCTCCACAGTAAAGCATAAAGCAACTGTAAATATTACTGTATGTTCATTTGCATGTCTTAGACAGGTCTGCAACCCTGTCTTTCCCCATTGTCACCCAGCATACAGCGCTTCCACTGCAGCAAGGGATTCTGGGAAATGACATGCAAATGAGCACTCAGTGCCACCGTTTGTCTCAAGCTCGTATTACACAAGCCAATCCTCAAGCCAATGCACACTGTTTTAAACACAGCTTTTAGACAGAGGCTGGGATGAGATGCAAAGCCATTAAACCCACTCACAGACATGTTTCAACCTTGTTTTTTTTAACTTTTTTATTCAACAACTTTTTTAAGTTTACAGACTTTTTTGGAAACCAAAAAAACACACCATAGTGACAACAGTCACCCAACATTAGAAAGACACCAAAACATAATATATTTACATTTTCTTCCTTCATCCTTCAGATATATACAAACACAAAGATAAACTTTTCAGAAGGGAAAAAAAAAACATAACTTTACGAAAAAACCCTATAACCAAAACATCATACAAAGATAAGAACCATATACTTCAAGATTCTTTCATTTAAAAACAAAAACCCTTTCTCTATTCTCATGTGATGCGATCATCTGTTTTAATTCTTTCTCCATACGTTCCAAACCTCTCTTACATTCCTCTAACTGGAATCCAGACATCACACTTTTTTCATACCCGTCCCTTGCCTCTTTCACATCCCAATATCTCCGCCCAAATCCCCTCGCAAGTTGATTGTGCAAAACCTCTTCCTTTGTAAGCCCTACTTCATCCTTTCCCTGGGTGCTCCTCCCCTTACTATCTCCCGCAGAATTTGCCTCTTTTGCCTGTACAATCCCTTTTTTGCCTGCCTTTTCTTCACTTTCGTTCCCACTTACTCCACTTACACTTCTCTGTATTTTAGTTCCCTCCACGCTTATCTGACTTTTTTGTGAGGACGAGCTGTTGCTCTCGCTACTCTCTTTCTCCCTCACCTCTCCCCTAGCCTCTTTTATTTTAACCCACTGTACATGCTCCTTTTTTAATTCTTCATATTGCTCTTTTGTCAGATGTTTTCTTTGGTACATCATTTTTTCCAATCTTTCTATTATCTGTTCATCACTACTACCCCCATGCTGCTTCCGGAAAATACCCACCCAAAACAGAACATCTCCCACTGCGTTCTCAAATTGTTCCATTTTCTCTTTTAGGGTTACCTTCCCTGATACTTTTTTAACTTTACCCTCTACACCCTTCTCTCTAGGCTCCACTTTACTCTGGCAATCCTTATCATCCTTTGTTTCCAACCCTTGCAAAGACTCGTTTTTGCTTCCACCAACAACAAATCCTTTACACTTACTCTTTCCCTCTTTACCTTTTCCACTCGCATCACCAGGGCCTGCCTTCTCCTCAGTTTCTTGCGCTTCCCTATCTAACTTCTTATTTTCCTCTTTTCCTTTACTTACGGTCTGTTCCTCTTCCCCACTCCCGTCAATACTGGACAAATCCAGCGCACAAAACTTTGACTTCGTCACCTTATCTTGCCGTAGCTCACTCTTCCCCTCCCCATCAACCGTACAAACATCATTGTCACTTTGTAAACTTTGTTTTTGTGCCCCTTTCTTGGGTCCGCTCGTGTCCATTATTTCCACTTCCACCTCCCCCTCTATTGGGCCACTTGCTAGCATTTCTTCTCTTCTTAAATCCTCCTCATACATTGCTGTTATAGCCGGATCAAGCCCTCCCTCTTGGGAACTCTCCATCTCACAAATTCCCAGACCCTCAACTGTCTCTTCCTCTTCTTCTAGCACACTGTCCCCTTTAGCTGTCTGGGCATATGTCCTTTTAGTGCACTGCCAAGTGTCCTTCCTCTCCGCATAGATGGCATCTCTTAGGGACTCCACAGTTGGCTGCAGTATGTCCCTCTTCCTCGCAATTACGGCACACAATTCCCGTTTTCCTGCAACCCTCCTTTGTATGTCCATAAGTGTGGCAATGCCTGCAATATAGAGGCTGTCCCGAGTAAAACAAAAATCCTCTGTCTCCTCTGATATTGAACATGGCCGGTGGGTGTGTCACTCCTTCCACACATGATGGATCCCGTCTCAACCGTACCCAGAAACGTCTCTTCCCGTTGAACATGCCATATGGGTTTTTAAGTTCTTCACCTCCTCTGAACATTTCACAATACCGTTTCAAAAAAGTCACAATCTCCTCTTTCCTTGCATACGGAGTGTACATGTGAAGTACAAGTGGTCTCTCCTCCAGCATAAAACTTGGAATTACCTTGATGCCATTTAAGATCGGGTCACCAGACTTCTCCTTGCACTTTTCAAAAGTGCACCAAACATCCGCTTCTTGATGACAGGTCAGGTCATAAATCCCCTGTGCAGGGAAATCCTGAAGGCAGAAGATCCTCTCAGTGTCCAGACCGATCAATTGCTTCAGCACTTTCTCCACTATCCACAGCAGGTTCACTCGACTTCTCTCGGTCTCCTCGATCAGGAACCGAATGGAATTGCGCATTCCAGCTTGCGATGTCATCTCTGCTCTCCCAAGCTCAGGTGCGGCACCCCAAAAGCAGCAAGGGACTTTAGCCAGTAAAGGCGATGTCCCAGGGCAAAGGTGCCGGCCCCTCACTTCCGCATCCGCTCGCTCAGAACCGCTCACTCAGGATCACTCCTCTTAGCTCAAGATGGCGTGCCCCCCCAAAAGCAGCAGGAGTCTTTAGTCCCCGAAGGGACGATGACTCAAGGCCAAGGGGACACAGGCTCAGCTTTTTTTTTTTTTTTTTCTTTTTAAATGTTTTATTCACATCACATATATTTACAAACAGAAAATGAGAACTTTTCCAAAAGATACTAAATCACATAATTACATTTCTTCAAAAACACATACTGTAAATACATTACTTTCTTTACAAAAAAGGTCAGAATTTATCTTGTCATTCCACAGCTTTTCCTTCTAAACACACAACAACAAAACCACTTTTCCACACCTTCAACTAACACCACCTACATTCGCATATTCTCCCTGTATATACTGCACCGACACACTTTATTTGAGCAAATACCCAGTATGTACCTGGCAGATACCTGGAATGCGCCGCTCCTCACCTCTGACAAGCCCCGTTGTGTTTGCCTTCCCAGCCTGGGTTCATGCCTGGCTGATGGGCGGCTGATCTGTTAAATGATAATGATTAGGATTTAATAGGCTGCAATGCTTCGCGTGTCTACCAGATGGCATAAATTCATGAATTGTAATGCAGTATATATATATATATATATACTGTGCAGTATTGCAGCCAGCGGGAATAAAATGCTTCAATCCCTGCCTGGAAAATAACCCAATGCACTCGGGCAGAAAACAGTCACAAACCTCAATACACCCGGGTATACCCGAATTCGTGGGACTAGCCGAGCTCGAATAAAGTGTGTCGCCAGTGTACTATTCTCATTACATTTTCTTTCTCCTCTTCATTTCTTTACATAATGTTATACCTCTATTCCTTTTCTAAACCTCCTTTCTTTATTTTTGCTTTCTTTTTCTGTTTTTTTCTGCTTTTCCTGCTTTTTAACATACACCCATTCCATTATTTCCTCCCCATTTACAATCCCCACAAACTCCAAAACTTTTTCCACCTCTTCCCCTGAACAAAACTCTTCTCTCCTCCTCTCCTCTTCTTTTGCTTTACAGGATGCTGCTTCTACCTCTGCTACATGTCTAATTATCCAATCGTCCTCACAGTCTTCCTCCACTAACTTTTCCCTTTCCACAGAAAGACCCTTCTTACTTCCCCTCTCAATCTCTACCTCCTCCTCTACTCTTGGCTGACATTCTTCATTCTCTTTATAATCACACAGAAAGTCACAAAATAACCTCTCCTCTGTTGTAAGCTGATATACTTCCTTCTCTTCAGACTCACACAATATTTCACTCACAAACTCCAAAACTTTTCCCGCCTCTCCTTCTTTTCCCTTTCCATCCTCACTGACATAACCTCTGAGCTGACCTTTCTCACTATTCTGCACCTGTACATTAGTCTTTTCCGGACTCTGTCTCATCATTTGTCTAGCACGATTACCCACAATTGATGACATCGTACTTGTCCTTTTTGTGCACCAAATCTCACTCTTCTTTAAACACTTTCTCGCCAAATGTCCAGACTCATAGCAAAAGTCACATTTCTTTTGTACTCTGCATTTTGCAGCCACATGACCCTCTTTACCACAGTTGTGACACACCATTCCCACCTCCCCACATCTCTCTTCCAAATGTCCATATTGTTGACAGTTCTTACATCTCTTGGGTTGGCCCCAATATTCCAAAAAGCCTTTTTTCCCACCCACCTTGAAAACAGCAGGGGGGTGCATCACTCCCCCTGCACATGCTGGGTCCGGTCTTAGACGTACGTGAAATTCCCGCTTGCCATTAAATATCCCATAGCAATTCAAAAGTTCTTCACCATCTCTTACAGTTGCACAATAATGTCTCAAAAACAAGGCTATCTCCTCCTTCTTCACAAAAGGATCATACATGTGCACAATTATGCTTCTTTCCTCCAACAAAAAACTTGGGATAACACTGATCCCCTTCATCCTCTGGTCACTCGCGTTTTTCTTGCATCTCTCATATGCACTCAAGCAGTCCTCCTCCTTGCGGAAGGTCACATCAAAGATTCCCTCTTCCTGGAAGTCCTGCAGACAGTAGACTTGTGCAATCTTAATCTCCACCAGGTCAATCAAGATCTCCTCCACGATATACTGGAGTCTCACCTGGGCTCTCTCCGCCTCAACCACCAGGAATCTGATGGTCTGCTTTCGGTTCTCCATCGCCGCCGTCTTTGTCCTCGTCATCCTGAGCTTCGGTGCGACGCCCTAATAGCAGCAGGGGGGTTAAGCCTATTATGGCGATCCCCCCAGGCAAAGGCGTCGGCCCGTCACTCTCTCTCTCTCCTGCTCACGTGCTTGTCCGCTCCTGACCGCCCCGTGCTCAAGCTGTCATGCTCCGTCTGTCCAACCATCAAGGATCTGGTGCGGCACCCCAAAAGCAGCGAGGGGGTTTAGTCCATCAGGATGATCCCCCAAGGCCAAGGCGCCGGCCCTTCACCATCTCTCTCTCTCTCTCTCTCCTTGTCCGCTCTTGATCACCTCCCGCTGCCTGAGATGGCGTACCCCCCTAATAGCAGCATGAGTCTTAAGTCCCTTCCGGAACGATGACTCAAGGCCAAGGGGGCACAGTCTCAGCTACACCGCTGTTTCGACCTTGATGGGTCTCATCAGTGTGGGGTTGGTCTTAATGGCAAAGCAGGTTTGAGACTAGACTAGGTAATCACCACTACTATTAAGATTATGGTGGGTAAAAAAGTGACAAAAACCCTCCACAGTAAAGCATAAAGCAACTGTAAATATTACTGTATGTTCATTTGCATGTAAAGGTAATCCCAAATTTTATGCTGGAGGAGAGACCACTTGTACTTCACATGTACACTCCGTATGCAAGGAAAGAGGAGATTGTGACTTTTTTGAAACGGTATTGTGAAATGATTAGAGGAGGTGAAGAACTAAAAAATCCGTATGGCATGTTCAACGGGAAGAGACGTTTCTGGGTACGGTTCAGACGGGATCCATCATGTGCGGGAGGAGTGACACACCCACCGGCCATGTTCAATATTAGAGGAGACAGAGGATTTTTGTTTTACTCGGGACAGCCTCTATATTGCAGGCATTGCCACACTTATGGACATACAAAGGAGGGTTGCACCAGAACGGGAACTGTGTGCCGTAATTGCGGGGAAGAGGGACATACTGCAGCCAACTGTGGAGTCCCTAAGAGATGCCATCTATGCGGAGAGGAAGGACACTTGGCACGGCAGTGCACTAAAAGGACATATGCCCAGGCAGCTAAAGGGGACAGTGTGCTAGAAGAAGGGGAAGAGACAGTTGAGGGTCTGGGAATTTGTGAGATGGAGTTCCCAAGAGGGAGGGCTTGATCCGGCTATAACAGCAATGTATGAGGAGGATTTAAGAAGAGAAGAAATGCTAGCAAGTGGCCCAATAGAGGGTTTGGCGGGTTCTATAAGTGATATCGTGGAGAAAAAAGAGGAAGATCTCTTCCTGGACTCCTTGGCCCAGAAACTGGAGGTGGGGGGAGGGGAGGAGACGGGAGCAGTGCATCAGAAAGATGCGGGGGAGGGGGAAATACGGTCATTGAGTGTGGTGGAACCTAGCTGGGCGGAAAGTATGGAGTTTCAAGATGCACAGAGGGGGAGGGAAGGTCCCCAAGATGTCTTGGAGGAGGAAATGGAAATAGGAGGGAAAAAAGCTGAAAAGCGTAAAAATCTGCAAGGGATAGAAACAAAAGAAGATAAGGATAGCCAGAGTAAAGGGGAGCCTAGAGAGGAAGGTGTAGAGGGTACAGTTGTAAAAGTATCAGGGAAAGTAACCCTAAAAGTGAAGATGGAACATTTTGAAGACGCAGTGGGAGATGTTCTATTTTGGGTTGGTATTTTTCGGAAGCAGCATGGGGGGAGTAGTGAGGAACAGATAATAGAAAGATTAGAAAAACTGATGTACCAAAGAAAACAGCTGACAAAAGAGCAGTATGAAGAATTAAAAAAGGAGCATGTACAGTGGGTTAAAATAAAAGAGGCTAGGGGAGAGGTGAGAGAGAAGGAGAGAAGTGAGGGCAATAGCTCGTCCTCACAAAGCCAGATAAGCGTGGAGGGAACTAAAATACAGAGAAGTGTAAGTGCAGTAAGTGGGAATGAAAGTGATGGAAAGGCAGGCCAACAGAGTGGGGGTGAAGGGGGAGAGATTAGGGAAAGTAAAGGGGGAAAAGGAGAAAAGGCAGGCCTTAGTGGAAGAACAAAAGTAAGTTATGAAAGCGAGAGAGAAAGGAAGGCGAGGGAGTGGCATGTAAAAGAGGTGATAAATAATATAAATAAAGAGGCAGGTGACGTAGGGTTAAATGTTTCAAAAACGGAATGGCTGAAAGTACAGTTCCCAAAAGCAGAGGTGTCTAAAGAGGAAGTAAGAAAATTAGAAATACAATGTAGTACGTATCATATCCGTGAGGCGTTAGAGAAATTGCTGGGACACGTGAAGTAATTAGATGCAATGTTAAATGTCCTGTGGAAAGTACGAAAAGTCGTGTGTAGAAATGGGAAGTAACCATATTTTTTTGCATTGAGTGTGTTTGGTAGTAGATGCACAGATGATGCCTTGGAATGTGTTGTTTTGTTTGGCTTTTTAAAATGGTTTTGTGCCTTTGGGTTGGTTTTTGTCTTGGCAATATAAGGATTGTATAGTGATGTTTTCGGTTTATTATTTTCTGTAAAATGATACTAAATGGTTGTTAATATGTGAACCGTAAAAAAAAAAAAAAATGTCTGTGAGTGGGTTTAATGGCTTTGCATCTCATCCCAGCCTCTGTCTAAAAGCTGTGTTTAAAACGGCATGCATTGGCTTGAGGATTGGCTTGTGTAATACGAGCTTGAGACAAAAGGTGGCACTGAGTGCTCATTTGCATGTCATTTCCCAGAATCCCTTGCTGCAGTGGAAGCGCTGTATGCTGGGTGACAATGGGGAAAGACAGGGTTGCAGACCTGTCTAAGACATGCAAATGAACATACAGTAATATTTACAGTTGCTATATATATATACATATATGTACCCCTCAGTTTTATACAGTCATGGTGTTCATCATGTGTGGGACGCAGAGCCCAGAACCTAATGTCATGTTAGCATCAGAAAGTCACAGTAATAACTCAGCACTCACCCATGTAACACCTTCTCTGGTAGCTCTCTGTCTGTGTCTCTATCTACCTTTCTGTCTCCTGCATGACCAGGGAGGCTGCGAGGGACCCCCTCCCCCTCCCACTTGGAACCGGTACCCACATATAACAGACGAGAAATGACAGACTCAGTTTGGAGGTATAAAAGGCCGCGGCTTTGTTTATTAACAATCATAATACTGGAGTAAGCGCTAGTCCAAGCCAGAGTGGGGTCAGGGGGTCAGCCAGGCCTTGGTCTTCTGCCCCCGTACCCGGCCGACCCCTAAAGAGCCGGCCGTTGTCGCGAGTGGGTTCCCGGGTGTCACGTTAGCTTGACCCCGCCCAATCGCTCCTACCCCCGGGCGACGCCCGCCCCGAGCCCATCTGGCAAGGACAAGCACTTACCCCCGAACTGCCGCCGCGACAGTGGCAAAATGACCAACTGGAGCCTCCTGAAGGAACTTCAGTCCTTTGTTTCTCGGGAGGTCTTCGGACACTGCCCTGTAAAATATGATGGTACATGTTACAGCTTACAGGTAGTACAGACAGCTTATCACCAAGGGAATTGTAACTACTCCACAGAGTGGCCGGGGGCAAGCATCTGCCCCCGACTGTCTTGCTAATGGGGTGGGTGGGTGGGAACTTCGCAGCAGACCGGGAGCAGAATGGAAGATTCAGCTCCCGGCTGCCACTTTTGTACTGCCCTAGGCCTGTCCCCCCCCCCCCCCCAGGGGGGGCCGCGACGGCGGCCCAGAGATCCCAGCGAGGTGAGGGGGGAGGGGGGCTTGCCCCCTGGTCATGGGCTACATTCGGCTAATTGGCTGGAGGGATTGCTTGACCAGGGAGGCTGCGAGGGACCCCCTCCCACTTGGAAACGGTACCCACATATAACAGACAAGTAATGACAGACTCAGTTTGGAGGTATAAAAGGCCGCGGCTTTGTTTATTAACAATCATAATACTGGAGTAAGCGCTAGTCCAAGCCAGAGTGGGGTCAGAGGGTCAGCCAGGCCTTGGCCTGCTGCCCCCGTACCCGGCCGACCCCTAAAGAGCCGGCCGTTGTCGCGAGTGGGTTCCCGTTTGTCACGTTAGCTTGACCCCGCCCAATCGCTCCTACCCCCGGGCGACGCCCGCCCCGAGCCCATCTGGCAAGGACAAGCACTTACCCCCGAACTGCCGCCACTCACGGCTCTATTTAAACCTCCTTAAATTAGACCGTGCCGCCAACCCCGCAAGGACCCTCTCCAGCCCCTCCTGCAATTTGTTATTGAACAAGTCCGCCCCTATCTCGGATAAGTGTGTGCCGTCGGCCCGGAACAGGCCAGTTGACTTGTTGTCGAACTCGGGATGGGTGATCTGCCATCCCCCACACTGCGTCACAAACTTCCCCACCATCTTGTTCAGTTTGACCCGCGCTCGGTCGATGGCGCCCGGTGCCCTTGCGCCCCTCCACACTTTCCTGCACAATATGTCCGACCAAACGATCTGTACTTCTGGCCAACGGGCGAGCATGAGGGCTAGGTCGTGTTTTATTGAATTAACCAGCTCGAAGTAGCGTCGAGCGGCCAGGTCGTGTCCCCCGACGTGGAGGAGCAAGATCTGCGGCGCCCTCCTATCCCTGCCCATCACCATTAGCCGCGGGAGCAACTGAGCCCACCGCAGCCCTCTACCTCCCCCCCATACCACATTTGCCTCCTCCGTTCGCAACCCGAGGTTAGCCCCGCATGGGCGTTTGACGGCCCGCTTCTCTGCCCAGTGTATAAGCGAGTCTCCGATTATCCAAGTGGGTGCGGCGTCTGTGAAGGCATAAAGAGGATGAGGGGGTTTATCCAAGCACGCTAAATACCAGATAATGCGGGCCTGATATAGGACCGGTATCTGTTAGACTTCCATCGCCCTATCTTTTGTACAAAAAATGCAATGACCCGGCGCTTCAGGCTACAACAATACCCCAGTCCAATGATTAGTCCATATAGATATGGAAAGTTATTTTCAATATTCCAGCTGATGGAGCGATGGTGATCCAATTGCTGGCTGCTGGTTCCGAACTCCTCCTAGTATGTAATGGACAAAAAGGAAAAGACCATTGCGCAGCCACAAGAATCCATAAATAACTCCACAACAGATTAAAGTAATGAACTTAGACTTGCTGTGTTATTGTTCCTTTGAGACAATCTGTGCTTTTAACCTCTTCTCTTCCAGATATCACGAATCCCACGTGTTGTATGTCTATCCTCCAGGTTTTCTGTCTGTTCACAGCATTACCACTTGGTCATAGTTCCCATGTGTTCCCAGAAAGGAAATAACATGAAAGATGATGGTGCAGATTGATAAAAATTTATTACAATAAAAATAAAAAACAGCCAAGGGCTTACTCACATAAACCAGGCTGTGTAAAAACAGCTGACAACGTGCCGTCCGCAGCTTGATACAATCAGGTAGGCAGGCTTCTGGGAGGATAGTGCTATTGTTGTTTGCAAACCCTGAAGTGGCGTCTAACTCTCAGTAGTTACTCTGCGAGATTTGCCCCCTTTATTTGCTATAGCTTCCTCTATCTCAGCTTGAGGTGGCCAGCACTGCAGAATGTGCTCTGCTCACCTCTCTGGGTAACTGCCGTCAGCCCGCGCTAAGCCTCGTGATGTCACACTCTAGCGTCTCTCCTGATCTCTATGCTCCTGCTTCTGAAGACCGTGTCAGTTCTAGCTCCTCCCTACTCCATACGCGTTTCGTGACGCAATGTGGTCACTTCATCAGTGGATGAGGGGGGAGTTGCTACCTACTGATATATATACCCTGGAAGGTGATGAATACTAATTGCAAATTAATTGATTAAAAGCGAATAAACTGATTAAAATTGCACACATCTACTTACATGATAAAAGCCACTAGGGAATCATCCCTGGGATTAAATGGCAATGCACCAAGCTCATAGACATAACATTTCTTACCATTCCACATAAAAATAATAATAATGAAAACAATTATTACATGATTGATCATTACATACAGCAGTGGGGGGTCACTTCAATCTATCAAAAAGGAGGCCAGATCGAAGTCTATATTTAAACCATGCGGTGACAAGGTTTTGAGGGTATAAATCCAGAAGGTCTCCCTTCTGGATAAATGGGTCAGCCTGTCACCTCCTCTCCAATTGGCCTTTGGGCATTCTATGCCCCTACATGTCAATCCCTCTGGGTTTTGGTTGTGTTTGCTTTTAAAGTGGTTTGACACACTATGAGTTTCCAACCCCCTTTTTATGTTGTACTAGCTGAGAGACCCGGCGTTGCCCGGGATGTAACTGCGTAATAGGTAGTATTATTTATAAATGGTGGAACAATAGGTGACTATTTGTTGGAAAGGTTGGATAATAATGTTGAAAAGAAAGATGGAAGAAAATGTAATACGATGTTGTATAAAAATGGTTTATTGTAAACACACCACAGTACAATGTATATTTTGGTGACATAAGTGATGTGAAAATGTGAGGCGTGTGTCGTGCTAGGGTGTGAGCGTGTGTGAGGCGGCAGGTGGGTGTTCAGTACGGGTGGCGCATGGGTAGTGAGTGCTGGCTGTGGGTCGGGGTCCTGCTAGGGTGTGAGGCGGCGGGTGTGTGGCGAGTGCGGGTGACAGCTGGTCAGTGATATTGTTGCGTAGGGGCAGGATGCGGCAGGTGTGTGTCGAGTGTGTGGGGTGGGTGAGAGGCGGCGGGTGTGTGTCGAGTGGCGGGTGTCTGTTGAGTGCGTGCGGCGGCTGTGTGGCACAGGGGTGTGAGCGGTGGGCGGGTGAAAGGCAGAAGTGCGGGTGGGCGAAAGGCAGAGGCAGGAGGGCGGACGAAAGGCATTGAAGGAGGGGAGGTGAGGTCGGAGGGGTGGTGGGGGGTGGTGAGGGGAGGTGAAGGGGGGCGGAGGTGAGGAGGATGGGTGGTGAGGGGGGGATGGTGAGGGGAGGTGAAAGGGGGGCGGAGGGGAGGTGAAGGGGGGGCGGAGGGGAGGTGAAGGGGGGGCGGAGGGGAGGTGAAGGGGGGGGCGGAGGGGAGGTGAAGGGGGGGCGGAGGGAGGTGAAGGGGTGGCGGAGGGGAGGCGGAGGGGGGGTGAAGGAGGGGCGGAGGGGAGGTGAAGGGGGTAGGTGGGAAGGGTGGAGGTGGGGGGCTGGGGGGAGGGGGGAGGTGAAGGGGGGGTGAGGGTAGATGAAGGGGGGTGAGGGTAGATGAAGGGGGGGTGGAGGGTAGATGAAGGGGGGTGGTAAGGGGGGGGAGGTGGTGGGAAGGGGGGGAGGTGGTGGGAAGGTGGGAAGGGGGGGAGGTGGTGGGAAGGGGGGGAGGTGGTGGGAAGGTGGGAAGGGGGGGAGGTGGTGGGAAGGGGGGGAGGTGGTGGGAAGGGGGGGGAGGTGGTGGGAAGGGGGGGGAGGTGGTGGGAAGGGGGGGAGGTGGAGGGAAGGTTGGAAGGGGGGGGGGTGGGGAGGTGGGAAGTTGTAAGGGGGGAGTGAAGGGGGGTGGGGGTGGAGGTGGGGGTGAAGGGGGCGGTGAAGGTGGGGGTGGAGGGGAGGTGAAGGTAGGGGTGGAGGGGAGGTGAAGGTAGGGGTGGAGGGGAGGTGAAGCGGGGGTGGAGGGGAGGTGAAGCGGGGGTGGAGGGGAGGTGAAGGGGGGGGGTGGAGGGGAGGTGAAGGGGGGGGTGGAGGGGAGGTGAAGGGGGGGGTGGAGGGGAGGTGAAGGGGTGGAGGGTAGGTGTAGGGGGCGGGTGGAGGGGAGGTGAAGGGGGGGGTGGAGGGGTGGTGAAGGGGGGGGGTGGAGGGGAGGTGAAGGGGAGGGTGGAGGGGAGGTGAAGGGGGGGGGTGGAGGGGAGGTGAAGGGGGGGGTGAAGGGGGGGAGGTGAAGGGGGGGTGGAGGGGGGGTGGAGGGGAGGTTAAGGGGGGGGGTGGAGGGGAGGTTAAGGGGGGGGTGGAGGGGAGGTTAAGGGGGGGGGGTGGAGGGGAGGTTAAGGGGGGATGGAGGGGAGGTGGAGGGAGGGGAGGTGGAGGGGATGTGGAAGGGAGGGGAAGGTGGGTGAGGGGAGGTGAAGACCGCTCACTCACCCGTCCGGCCGTTCCCTCACCCGTCCGGCAGATCCCACGTGGATCTGAGGCGGGAGGCAGCGTGTTGTGGCCGCTCCCCCGCTGTGTCCCTGGCGCACGCTCGCTCACTCCGCTCCCCCGCTGACTGTAGCAGCGCCGGGGGGGGGGGGGTGGAGGGGAAGTGAGTGAGGGAAGGTGAAGGGGGGTGAGGGGAGGTGAAGGCCGCTCACTCACCCGTCCGGCAGCTCCCTCACCCGTCCGGCAGCTCCCACGTGGAGGGGGGGGGGTGAAAGCGCGGGAAACAGGGAGAGGCGGAGGAAGAGGCGGAGCCTCCGGGACCGGTGGGGAAGAGAGCGGGAGATGTGCGGCTAACACTGTGAGCCCCGTTAATGTATGTAACACCGTGTGTGTGTGTGTGTGTGTGTGTGTGTGTGTATAGTGATGTGTGTGTGTGTGTGTGTGTGTGTATAGTGATGTGTGTGTGTATAGTGATGTGTGTGTGTGTGTATAGTGATGTGTGTGTGTATAGTGATGTGTGTGTGTGTGTATAGTGATGTGTGTGTGTGTGTGTGTGTGTGTATAGTGATGTGTGTGTGTGTGTGTATAGTGATGTGTGTGTGTGTGTGTGTGTGTATAGTGATGTGTGTGTGTGTGTGTGTGTGTGTATAGTGATGTGTGTGTGTGTGTGTGTGTGTGTATAGTGATGTGTGTGTGTATAGTGATGTGGGAGCAATCTCATTGGCCTGGCCCAAGGTCCAATGAGATTTATTTATTATTTATTTATTTATAAAATATTTTACCAGGAAGTAATACATTGAGAGTTACCTCTCGTTTTCAAGTATGTCCTGGGCACAGAGTAAAACAAATAATACATGGTTACAAATACAGTTACATAAATGAACAAGGTATACATTTATATACAAGACATTGCATGCACAGTTAAAGAAAATATATATTATGAGCTTATGAAACAGTTACAGACCAGATTAAAGTGTGAGACAGCCTTAGATTTGAAAGAACTTAAGCTGGTGGTGGATGTGAGAGTCTCTGGTAGGTTGTTCCAGTTTTGGGGTGCACGGAAGGAGAAGGAGGAACGTCCGGATACTTTGTTGAGTCTTGGGACCATGAATAGTCTTTTGGAGTCTGATCTCAGGTGATAGGTACTGCATGTGGTAGGGGTGAGGAGCTTGTTCAGGTAGCTGGGTAGCTTGCCCAGAAAGTATTTGAGGGTGAGACAGGAAAGGTGAACTTTGCGCCTAGACTCTAGTGATGACCAATCTAGTTCTTTGAGCATTTCGCAGTGATGTGTGTTGTAGTTGCATTGGAGAACAAAACGACAAATTGAATTGTAGAGGGTGTCAAGTTTGCTAAGGTGGGTTTGAGGAGCCGAGCCATATACTATGTCTCCATAGTCAATAATTGGCATTAGCATCTGCTGTGCAATACGCTTTCTGACCAGGAGACTTAGGGAGGATTTGTTCCTGTAAAGTACCCCTAGTTTGGCATAGGTCTTGGTTGTCAGGGTATCAATGTGCATCCCGAATGTTAAGTGGGAGTCAAACCATAAGCCCAGGTATTTAAAACTAGTGACAGGTGTTAGGGTGGTTTTAGCGTTGGTTCTAATCAGGAGCTCAGTCACTGGAAGCTTTACAAATTTAGTCTTGGTCCCAAATACCATTGTTACAGTCTTGTCAGTGTTTAAAAACAGTTTGTTTTGGGAAATCCAGTTTTCGAGTCTCAAAAAGTCAGACTGAAGTATGTGTTGAAGGTCAGAGAGGCTATGGCTGTGTGCATACAGGATTGTGTCATCTGCATACATGTGTATTGAGGCTTCCTTACAAGCTGTGGGAAGATCATTAATGAACACTGAGAAGAGTAGGGGCCCCAGAACAGAGCCTTGCGGGACACCACAGGTGATATCCAGGGGGTTGGAGTTAGAGCCTGAGATGGACACATGTTGGGATCTTCCTGATAGGTAGGACTGAAACCAGTTTAAAGCATGTTTCCCTATTCCAGAGCTCTGGAGTTTGTTAAGCAGGATAGCATGATCAACTGTGTCAAAAGCCTTTGCAAAATCAAGGAATACTGCACCAGTGAGTTGTCCCCGTTCCATTCCACACTGGATTTCATTGCAAACTTTTAGCAGGGTAGTTACGGTGGAGTGTTTGGGACGAAACCCAGACTGGAATTGGCTAGGGAAATTTGTCTTGGTGTAGAACTCGCTTAATTGGGAGTGGACACATTTTTCCATAACTTTGGATAGAATTGGGAGAAGTGAGATTGGCCTGTAGTTTGAGACAGTGTTTTTGTCCCCACTTTTGAAGATTGGGACAACTCTGGCAGTTTTCCAGGTCTTAGGGATATGGCCTGCAGACAGGATAGAGTTGACTATCGACGCAATTGGTTTGGCAATGGCTGGGGCACCAAGTCGTAGGAACCTAGATTGTAGTAAGTCGGGTCCACATTGGCTGCTTAGTTTTAGTTTGAGGAGCGCTTGTGTAATCTCCTCTTCAGATACTGGGCTAAATTGAAAATTGTGGGCAGTGTTGGGAGGGGGTGGGACTATAGGGGTACTCCCAGGATGAGATTCAGGTTTGGGGTTTGTGCTGCGTTTCGCTAATAGGTTAGTGGCACACCCCACAAAGTAATCATTGAATGCATTTGCAATGTCAGTGGGGTTTGTCAGAGTAATATCCCCGTTAGTGATATTACTTGGTTGTTGATGGTTAGGAGGCTGGAATATATTGTTGATAACCTTCCAGAAATTAGCTGGGTTTGATGTATTCTGGAGGAGATTGTCAGAGTAATATTGTGCTTTTGCATGCCTTGTTTGCCTTGTGCACACGTTCCGCAGGCATCTGTAGTGATTGAGATCCTTGGTAGTGCCAGTTACTTTGTAGCTTTTCCACAAGGCATCCCTGAACTGGTAGAGTGCTATAAGGTCAGGTGTAACCCATGGAAGGTGGGCCCCCCGTACCCTTATTTTGCGTAGTGGAGCATGGGTATCGCAGAGTTTTAAGAACTCGGATTGGAAATAGTCGAGCGCAGAATCGGGGTCGGGAATTAAATCGATTCTGTGCCATGGGCAGTTGGTAAGGTCATCCAGAAACTGTTGTGGGTTAAAGTTTTTAAATGTTCTAGTTAGGAGAACTTTGGGGCTTGAATGGGGCGGTTTAATTTTCCTTACACAGTACACTATTGCATGGTCACTGAAAATGTCAGGAAGGATGCCAGAGGATTGGATTCTGCTGGGGTTTGAGGAGAGAATCCAGTCTAGCAAGGAATGGTTATGCGACTTCAGGTTTATTCGTGTGGGTTGGGAAATGAGTTGCGATAGGTTAAGTGACTTGAGTTGTATCTGGATTTTGTGGTTTTTAGGGTCAAGCCAATTGAAGTTGAAATCCCCAAGAACTAGCAGCTCACTCTTCTCATTCAGAGAGGAAATGGAGGCAAGAAATTGGGTGATATCAGTCAAGGATTGTGGAAGGGCTTTAGGGGGGCGGTAGATGCCAGCAAGCAAGATGGGCTTAGAAAAGGGGAGGCAGATTTTGCCAACTAGAGTTTCAAAAGAGGGTGGACTTGGTGGGCAATGTAGCAGTGTAAATTGTAAGGTGTCTGCAATATAAAATAACACCCCTCCTCCTCTCTTTGACCTATCTCTCCTAAAAATGGAGTATCCCTGAATGGCGATATTTGCATCAGGGGTTTTAGAGGATAGCCATGTTTCTGTAAGAACGATGGCTTTGGGTTTATGCATAAGGCACCATGCCCTTAGTTCGTCTAGTTTGGGCAGCAGGCTCCGGATGTTTATATGGGCGACAGATAGCCCTTTTTGGAATTTAAAGGTGGAATTCTCAGGGGCATGGGACAGAGCTGAAATGGGAGGACCTGGGTTAGTTTCAATATCACCTGCTAGAGAGAGTAATAGTATGAGAAGAAATTTGGGTAGTTGTTTACAAGTTGTAGATTTGTGGTGTTTTCCATTAGAGTGAGCAGTGGTTGGTGTGCTGGTTTTTAGAGTTCTCCACCAACATTCAGTAGATAGTGCAAGGCTTTTGAGTAGTCCAGGGTGTATGGTGATGTTGGGTGCGGGCCAGGATGGAGGAGTTTGTAGTGGATAGAGGGAGTAACATCTCCATGAGGCCAGGAGAAAGAAAAAAGTTAGAAGACATAGCAGGTTCATGATGCCAGAGGTAGGCAGTGTTGCATGGAGCTGTTATGAGCAGAGTGAGTGTGTGCAGACTAAACAGCAGGGGTGAACCTGTACCTTTTCAAGTGTTTTGCTGCATTGCAATGCTAGGGTCAAGTCAGGGTTTCAGTGTTTTGTGCAGTCAGTTTTGGGAGAGGCTGTAGTGAAAGAAGTTGTAAAGGGGTGGGGGGTTAAACTATGCAGGCTAACAAGCATGGGATCATAGTGTGATCTGAATAGCTTACCATTTGTTGTCTTGAGTTAAAGAGTTTGCAGAAAGAAGCAGTCCCCAGTCACCTCTAGTCAAACTGTAGTCTAACTGTATCACTTAAAAACCTCACTTTAAATGCCTCACTGCCTAATGCAGCTGAGCTGTTAGTATTATACACAAAAAAAGGTCACATGACCCTCCCCCTCCCCAATCAGTCACCTTGTTCCATTTGTTCAATTAACAGCACAGAGTTAAGAGGAAAAGAAAAAAAAAAAAAAAATACTTTTTACATTCAAACATACTAACTTATATATCAATTCAACAAGGCCAGATTCAGTCTTATACAGAGGGTTTCAACATCAGGAACATACTTATATATCAATTCAACAAGGCCAGATTCAGTCTTATACAGAGGGTTTCAACATCAGGAACATACTTATATATCAATTCAACAAGGCCAGATTCAGTCTTATACAGAGGGTTTCAACATCAGGAACATACTTATATATCAATTCAACAAGGCCAGATTCAGTCTTATACAGAGGGTTTCAACATCAGGAACATACTTATATATCAATTCAACAAGGCCAGATTCAGTCTTATACAGAGGGTTTCAACATCAGGAACATACTTATATATCAATTCAACAAGGCCAGATTCAGTCTTATACAGAGGGTTTCAACATCAGGAACATACTTATATATCAATTCAACAAGGCCAGATTCAGTCTTATACAGAGGGTTTCAACATCAGGAACATACTTATATATCAATTCAACAAGGCCAGATTCAGTCTTATACAGAGGGTTTCAACATCAGGAACATACTTATATATCAATTCAACAAGGCCAGATTCAGTCTTATACAGAGGGTTTCAACATCAGGAACATACTTATATATCAATTCAACAAGGCCAGATTCAGTCTTATACAGAGGGTTTCAACATCAGGAACATACTTATATATCAATTCAACAAGGCCAGATTCAGTCTTATACAGAGGGTTTCAACATCAGGAACATACTTATATATCAATTCAACAAGGCCAGATTCAGTCTTATACAGAGGGTTTCAACATCAGGAACATACTTATATATCAATTCAACAAGGCCAGATTCAGTCTTATACAGAGGGTTTCAACATCAGGAACATACTTATATATCAATTCAACAAGGCCAGATTCAGTCTTATACAGAGGGTTTCAACATCAGGAACATACTTATATATCAATTCAACAAGGCCAGATTCAGTCTTATACAGAGGGTTTCAACATCAGGAACATACTTATATATCAATTCAACAAGGCCAGATTCAGTCTTATACAGAGGGTTTCAACATCAGGAACATACTTATATATCAATTCAACAAGGCCAGATTCAGTCTTATACAGAGGGTTTCAACATCAGGAACATACTTATATATCAATTCAACAAGGCCAGATTCAGTCTTATACAGAGGGTTTCAACATCAGGAACATACTTATATATCAATTCAACAAGGCCAGATTCAGTCTTATACAGAGGGTTTCAACATCAGGAACATACTTATATATCAATTCAACAAGGCCAGATTCAGTCTTATACAGAGGGTTTCAACATCAGGAACATACTTATATATCAATTCAACAAGGCCAGATTCAGTCTTATACAGAGGGTTTCAACATCAGGAACATACTTATATATCAATTCAACAAGGCCAGATTCAGTCTTATACAGAGGGTTTCAACATCAGGAACATACTTATATATCAATTCAACAAGGCCAGATTCAGTCTTATACAGAGGGTTTCAACATCAGGAACATACTTATATATCAATTCAACAAGGCCAGATTCAGTCTTATACAGAGGGTTTCAACATCAGGAACATACTTATATATCAATTCAACAAGGCCAGATTCAGTCTTATACAGAGGGTTTCAACATCAGGAACATACTTATATATCAATTCAACAAGGCCAGATTCAGTCTTATACAGAGGGTTTCAACATCAGGAACATACTTATATATCAATTCAACAAGGCCAGATTCAGTCTTATACAGAGGGTTTCAACATCAGGAACATACTTATATATCAATTCAACAAGGCCAGATTCAGTCTTATACAGAGGGTTTCAACATCAGGAACATACTTATATATCAATTCAACAAGGCCAGATTCAGTCTTATACAGAGGGTTTCAACATCAGGAACATACTTATATATCAATTCAACAAGGCCAGATTCAGTCTTATACAGAGGGTTTCAACATCAGGAACATACTTATATATCAATTCAACAAGGCCAGATTCAGTCTTATACAGAGGGTTTCAACATCAGGAACATACTTATATATCAATTCAACAAGGCCAGATTCAGTCTTATACAGAGGGTTTCAACATCAGGAACATACTTATATATCAATTCAACAAGGCCAGATTCAGTCTTATACAGAGGGTTTCAACATCAGGAACATACTTATATATCAATTCAACAAGGCCAGATTCAGTCTTATACAGAGGGTTTCAACATCAGGAACATACTTATATATCAATTCAACAAGGCCAGATTCAGTCTTATACAGAGGGTTTCAACATCAGGAACATACTTATATATCAATTCAACAAGGCCAGATTCAGTCTTATACAGAGGGTTTCAACATCAGGAACATACTTATATATCAATTCAACAAGGCCAGATTCAGTCTTATACAGAGGGTTTCAACATCAGGAACATACTTATATATCAATTCAACAAGGCCAGATTCAGTCTTATACAGAGGGTTTCAACATCAGGAACATACTTATATATCAATTCAACAAGGCCAGATTCAGTCTTATACAGAGGGTTTCAACATCAGGAACATACTTATATATCAATTCAACAAGGCCAGATTCAGTCTTATACAGAGGGTTTCAACATCAGGAACATACTTATATATCAATTCAACAAGGCCAGATTCAGTCTTATACAGAGGGTTTCAACATCAGGAACATACTTATATATCAATTCAACAAGGCCAGATTCAGTCTTATACAGAGGGTTTCAACATCAGGAACATACTTATATATCAATTCAACAAGGCCAGATTCAGTCTTATACAGAGGGTTTCAACATCAGGAACATACTTATATATCAATTCAACAAGGCCAGATTCAGTCTTATACAGAGGGTTTCAACATCAGGAACATACTTATATATCAATTCAACAAGGCCAGATTCAGTCTTATACAGAGGGTTTCAACATCAGGAACATACTTATATATCAATTCAACAAGGCCAGATTCAGTCTTATACAGAGGGTTTCAACATCAGGAACATACTTATATATCAATTCAACAAGGCCAGATTCAGTCTTATACAGAGGGTTTCAACATCAGGAACATACTTATATATCAATTCAACAAGGCCAGATTCAGTCTTATACAGAGGGTTTCAACATCAGGAACATACTTATATATCAATTCAACAAGGCCAGATTCAGTCTTATACAGAGGGTTTCAACATCAGGAACATACTTATATATCAATTCAACAAGGCCAGATTCAGTCTTATACAGAGGGTTTCAACATCAGGAACATACTTATATATCAATTCAACAAGGCCAGATTCAGTCTTATACAGAGGGTTTCAACATCAGGAACATACTTATATATCAATTCAACAAGGCCAGATTCAGTCTTATACAGAGGGTTTCAACATCAGGAACATACTTATATATCAATTCAACAAGGCCAGATTCAGTCTTATACAGAGGGTTTCAACATCAGGAACATACTTATATATCAATTCAACAAGGCCAGATTCAGTCTTATACAGAGGGTTTCAACATCAGGAACATACTTATATATCAATTCAACAAGGCCAGATTCAGTCTTATACAGAGGGTTTCAACATCAGGAACATACTTATATATCAATTCAACAAGGCCAGATTCAGTCTTATACAGAGGGTTTCAACATCAGGAACATACTTATATATCAATTCAACAAGGCCAGATTCAGTCTTATACAGAGGGTTTCAACATCAGGAACATACTTATATATCAATTCAACAAGGCCAGATTCAGTCTTATACAGAGGGTTTCAACATCAGGAACATACTTATATATCAATTCAACAAGGCCAGATTCAGTCTTATACAGAGGGTTTCAACATCAGGAACATACTTATATATCAATTCAACAAGGCCAGATTCAGTCTTATACAGAGGGTTTCAACATCAGGAACATACTTATATATCAATTCAACAAGGCCAGATTCAGTCTTATACAGAGGGTTTCAACATCAGGAACATACTTATATATCAATTCAACAAGGCCAGATTCAGTCTTATACAGAGGGTTTCAACATCAGGAACATACTTATATATCAATTCAACAAGGCCAGATTCAGTCTTATACAGAGGGTTTCAACATCAGGAACATACTTATATATCAATTCAACAAGGCCAGATTCAGTCTTATACAGAGGGTTTCAACATCAGGAACATACTTATATATCAATTCAACAAGGCCAGATTCAGTCTTATACAGAGGGTTTCAACATCAGGAACATACTTATATATCAATTCAACAAGGCCAGATTCAGTCTTATACAGAGGGTTTCAACATCAGGAACATACTTATATATCAATTCAACAAGGCCAGATTCAGTCTTATACAGAGGGTTTCAACATCAGGAACATACTTATATATCAATTCAACAAGGCCAGATTCAGTCTTATACAGAGGGTTTCAACATCAGGAACATACTTATATATCAATTCAACAAGGCCAGATTCAGTCTTATACAGAGGGTTTCAACATCAGGAACATACTTATATATCAATTCAACAAGGCCAGATTCAGTCTTATACAGAGGGTTTCAACATCAGGAACATACTTATATATCAATTCAACAAGGCCAGATTCAGTCTTATACAGAGGGTTTCAACATCAGGAACATACTTATATATCAATTCAACAAGGCCAGATTCAGTCTTATACAGAGGGTTTCAACATCAGGAACATACTTATATATCAATTCAACAAGGCCAGATTCAGTCTTATACAGAGGGTTTCAACATCAGGAACATACTTATATATCAATTCAACAAGGCCAGATTCAGTCTTATACAGAGGGTTTCAACATCAGGAACATACTTATATATCAATTCAACAAGGCCAGATTCAGTCTTATACAGAGGGTTTCAACATCAGGAACATACTTATATATCAATTCAACAAGGCCAGATTCAGTCTTATACAGAGGGTTTCAACATCAGGAACATACTTATATATCAATTCAACAAGGCCAGATTCAGTCTTATACAGAGGGTTTCAACATCAGGAACATACTTATATATCAATTCAACAAGGCCAGATTCAGTCTTATACAGAGGGTTTCAACATCAGGAACATACTTATATATCAATTCAACAAGGCCAGATTCAGTCTTATACAGAGGGTTTCAACATCAGGAACATACTTATATATCAATTCAACAAGGCCAGATTCAGTCTTATACAGAGGGTTTCAACATCAGGAACATACTTATATATCAATTCAACAAGGCCAGATTCAGTCTTATACAGAGGGTTTCAACATCAGGAACATACTTATATATCAATTCAACAAGGCCAGATTCAGTCTTATACAGAGGGTTTCAACATCAGGAACATACTTATATATCAATTCAACAAGGCCAGATTCAGTCTTATACAGAGGGTTTCAACATCAGGAACATACTTATATATCAATTCAACAAGGCCAGATTCAGTCTTATACAGAGGGTTTCAACATCAGGAACATACTTATATATCAATTCAACAAGGCCAGATTCAGTCTTATACAGAGGGTTTCAACATCAGGAACATACTTATATATCAATTCAACAAGGCCAGATTCAGTCTTATACAGAGGGTTTCAACATCAGGAACATACTTATATATCAATTCAACAAGGCCAGATTCAGTCTTATACAGAGGGTTTCAACATCAGGAACATACTTATATATCAATTCAACAAGGCCAGATTCAGTCTTATACAGAGGGTTTCAACATCAGGAACATACTTATATATCAATTCAACAAGGCCAGATTCAGTCTTATACAGAGGGTTTCAACATCAGGAACATACTTATATATCAATTCAACAAGGCCAGATTCAGTCTTATACAGAGGGTTTCAACATCAGGAACATACTTATATATCAATTCAACAAGGCCAGATTCAGTCTTATACAGAGGGTTTCAACATCAGGAACATACTTATATATCAATTCAACAAGGCCAGATTCAGTCTTATACAGAGGGTTTCAACATCAGGAACATACTTATATATCAATTCAACAAGGCCAGATTCAGTCTTATACAGAGGGTTTCAACATCAGGAACATACTTATATATCAATTCAACAAGGCCAGATTCAGTCTTATACAGAGGGTTTCAACATCAGGAACATACTTATATATCAATTCAACAAGGCCAGATTCAGTCTTATACAGAGGGTTTCAACATCAGGAACATACTTATATATCAATTCAACAAGGCCAGATTCAGTCTTATACAGAGGGTTTCAACATCAGGAACATACTTATATATCAATTCAACAAGGCCAGATTCAGTCTTATACAGAGGGTTTCAACATCAGGAACATACTTATATATCAATTCAACAAGGCCAGATTCAGTCTTATACAGAGGGTTTCAACATCAGGAACATACTTATATATCAATTCAACAAGGCCAGATTCAGTCTTATACAGAGGGTTTCAACATCAGGAACATACTTATATATCAATTCAACAAGGCCAGATTCAGTCTTATACAGAGGGTTTCAACATCAGGAACATACTTATATATCAATTCAACAAGGCCAGATTCAGTCTTATACAGAGGGTTTCAACATCAGGAACATACTTATATATCAATTCAACAAGGCCAGATTCAGTCTTATACAGAGGGTTTCAACATCAGGAACATACTTATATATCAATTCAACAAGGCCAGATTCAGTCTTATACAGAGGGTTTCAACATCAGGAACATACTTATATATCAATTCAACAAGGCCAGATTCAGTCTTATACAGAGGGTTTCAACATCAGGAACATACTTATATATCAATTCAACAAGGCCAGATTCAGTCTTATACAGAGGGTTTCAACATCAGGAACATACTTATATATCAATTCAACAAGGCCAGATTCAGTCTTATACAGAGGGTTTCAACATCAGGAACATACTTATATATCAATTCAACAAGGCCAGATTCAGTCTTATACAGAGGGTTTCAACATCAGGAACATACTTATATATCAATTCAACAAGGCCAGATTCAGTCTTATACAGAGGGTTTCAACATCAGGAACATACTTATATATCAATTCAACAAGGCCAGATTCAGTCTTATACAGAGGGTTTCAACATCAGGAACATACTTATATATCAATTCAACAAGGCCAGATTCAGTCTTATACAGAGGGTTTCAACATCAGGAACATACTTATATATCAATTCAACAAGGCCAGATTCAGTCTTATACAGAGGGTTTCAACATCAGGAACATACTTATATATCAATTCAACAAGGCCAGATTCAGTCTTATACAGAGGGTTTCAACATCAGGAACATACTTATATATCAATTCAACAAGGCCAGATTCAGTCTTATACAGAGGGTTTCAACATCAGGAACATACTTATATATCAATTCAACAAGGCCAGATTCAGTCTTATACAGAGGGTTTCAACATCAGGAACATACTTATATATCAATTCAACAAGGCCAGATTCAGTCTTATACAGAGGGTTTCAACATCAGGAACATACTTATATATCAATTCAACAAGGCCAGATTCAGTCTTATACAGAGGGTTTCAACATCAGGAACATACTTATATATCAATTCAACAAGGCCAGATTCAGTCTTATACAGAGGGTTTCAACATCAGGAACATACTTATATATCAATTCAACAAGGCCAGATTCAGTCTTATACAGAGGGTTTCAACATCAGGAACATACTTATATATCAATTCAACAAGGCCAGATTCAGTCTTATACAGAGGGTTTCAACATCAGGAACATACTTATATATCAATTCAACAAGGCCAGATTCAGTCTTATACAGAGGGTTTCAACATCAGGAACATACTTATATATCAATTCAACAAGGCCAGATTCAGTCTTATACAGAGGGTTTCAACATCAGGAACATACTTATATATCAATTCAACAAGGCCAGATTCAGTCTTATACAGAGGGTTTCAACATCAGGAACATACTTATATATCAATTCAACAAGGCCAGATTCAGTCTTATACAGAGGGTTTCAACATCAGGAACATACTTATATATCAATTCAACAAGGCCAGATTCAGTCTTATACAGAGGGTTTCAACATCAGGAACATACTTATATATCAATTCAACAAGGCCAGATTCAGTCTTATACAGAGGGTTTCAACATCAGGAACATACTTATATATCAATTCAACAAGGCCAGATTCAGTCTTATACAGAGGGTTTCAACATCAGGAACATACTTATATATCAATTCAACAAGGCCAGATTCAGTCTTATACAGAGGGTTTCAACATCAGGAACATACTTATATATCAATTCAACAAGGCCAGATTCAGTCTTATACAGAGGGTTTCAACATCAGGAACATACTTATATATCAATTCAACAAGGCCAGATTCAGTCTTATACAGAGGGTTTCAACATCAGGAACATACTTATATATCAATTCAACAAGGCCAGATTCAGTCTTATACAGAGGGTTTCAACATCAGGAACATACTTATATATCAATTCAACAAGGCCAGATTCAGTCTTATACAGAGGGTTTCAACATCAGGAACATACTTATATATCAATTCAACAAGGCCAGATTCAGTCTTATACAGAGGGTTTCAACATCAGGAACATACTTATATATCAATTCAACAAGGCCAGATTCAGTCTTATACAGAGGGTTTCAACATCAGGAACATACTTATATATCAATTCAACAAGGCCAGATTCAGTCTTATACAGAGGGTTTCAACATCAGGAACATACTTATATATCAATTCAACAAGGCCAGATTCAGTCTTATACAGAGGGTTTCAACATCAGGAACATACTTATATATCAATTCAACAAGGCCAGATTCAGTCTTATACAGAGGGTTTCAACATCAGGAACATACTTATATATCAATTCAACAAGGCCAGATTCAGTCTTATACAGAGGGTTTCAACATCAGGAACATACTTATATATCAATTCAACAAGGCCAGATTCAGTCTTATACAGAGGGTTTCAACATCAGGAACATACTTATATATCAATTCAACAAGGCCAGATTCAGTCTTATACAGAGGGTTTCAACATCAGGAACATACTTATATATCAATTCAACAAGGCCAGATTCAGTCTTATACAGAGGGTTTCAACATCAGGAACATACTTATATATCAATTCAACAAGGCCAGATTCAGTCTTATACAGAGGGTTTCAACATCAGGAACATACTTATATATCAATTCAACAAGGCCAGATTCAGTCTTATACAGAGGGTTTCAACATCAGGAACATACTTATATATCAATTCAACAAGGCCAGATTCAGTCTTATACAGAGGGTTTCAACATCAGGAACATACTTATATATCAATTCAACAAGGCCAGATTCAGTCTTATACAGAGGGTTTCAACATCAGGAACATACTTATATATCAATTCAACAAGGCCAGATTCAGTCTTATACAGAGGGTTTCAACATCAGGAACATACTTATATATCAATTCAACAAGGCCAGATTCAGTCTTATACAGAGGGTTTCAACATCAGGAACATACTTATATATCAATTCAACAAGGCCAGATTCAGTCTTATACAGAGGGTTTCAACATCAGGAACATACTTATATATCAATTCAACAAGGCCAGATTCAGTCTTATACAGAGGGTTTCAACATCAGGAACATACTTATATATCAATTCAACAAGGCCAGATTCAGTCTTATACAGAGGGTTTCAACATCAGGAACATACTTATATATCAATTCAACAAGGCCAGATTCAGTCTTATACAGAGGGTTTCAACATCAGGAACATACTTATATATCAATTCAACAAGGCCAGATTCAGTCTTATACAGAGGGTTTCAACATCAGGAACATACTTATATATCAATTCAACAAGGCCAGATTCAGTCTTATACAGAGGGTTTCAACATCAGGAACATACTTATATATCAATTCAACAAGGCCAGATTCAGTCTTATACAGAGGGTTTCAACATCAGGAACATACTTATATATCAATTCAACAAGGCCAGATTCAGTCTTATACAGAGGGTTTCAACATCAGGAACATACTTATATATCAATTCAACAAGGCCAGATTCAGTCTTATACAGAGGGTTTCAACATCAGGAACATACTTATATATCAATTCAACAAGGCCAGATTCAGTCTTATACAGAGGGTTTCAACATCAGGAACATACTTATATATCAATTCAACAAGGCCAGATTCAGTCTTATACAGAGGGTTTCAACATCAGGAACATACTTATATATCAATTCAACAAGGCCAGATTCAGTCTTATACAGAGGGTTTCAACATCAGGAACATACTTATATATCAATTCAACAAGGCCAGATTCAGTCTTATACAGAGGGTTTCAACATCAGGAACATACTTATATATCAATTCAACAAGGCCAGATTCAGTCTTATACAGAGGGTTTCAACATCAGGAACATACTTATATATCAATTCAACAAGGCCAGATTCAGTCTTATACAGAGGGTTTCAACATCAGGAACATACTTATATATCAATTCAACAAGGCCAGATTCAGTCTTATACAGAGGGTTTCAACATCAGGAACATACTTATATATCAATTCAACAAGGCCAGATTCAGTCTTATACAGAGGGTTTCAACATCAGGAACATACTTATATATCAATTCAACAAGGCCAGATTCAGTCTTATACAGAGGGTTTCAACATCAGGAACATACTTATATATCAATTCAACAAGGCCAGATTCAGTCTTATACAGAGGGTTTCAACATCAGGAACATACTTATATATCAATTCAACAAGGCCAGATTCAGTCTTATACAGAGGGTTTCAACATCAGGAACATACTTATATATCAATTCAACAAGGCCAGATTCAGTCTTATACAGAGGGTTTCAACATCAGGAACATACTTATATATCAATTCAACAAGGCCAGATTCAGTCTTATACAGAGGGTTTCAACATCAGGAACATACTTATATATCAATTCAACAAGGCCAGATTCAGTCTTATACAGAGGGTTTCAACATCAGGAACATACTTATATATCAATTCAACAAGGCCAGATTCAGTCTTATACAGAGGGTTTCAACATCAGGAACATACTTATATATCAATTCAACAAGGCCAGATTCAGTCTTATACAGAGGGTTTCAACATCAGGAACATACTTATATATCAATTCAACAAGGCCAGATTCAGTCTTATACAGAGGGTTTCAACATCAGGAACATACTTATATATCAATTCAACAAGGCCAGATTCAGTCTTATACAGAGGGTTTCAACATCAGGAACATACTTATATATCAATTCAACAAGGCCAGATTCAGTCTTATACAGAGGGTTTCAACATCAGGAACATACTTATATATCAATTCAACAAGGCCAGATTCAGTCTTATACAGAGGGTTTCAACATCAGGAACATACTTATATATCAATTCAACAAGGCCAGATTCAGTCTTATACAGAGGGTTTCAACATCAGGAACATACTTATATATCAATTCAACAAGGCCAGATTCAGTCTTATACAGAGGGTTTCAACATCAGGAACATACTTATATATCAATTCAACAAGGCCAGATTCAGTCTTATACAGAGGGTTTCAACATCAGGAACATACTTATATATCAATTCAACAAGGCCAGATTCAGTCTTATACAGAGGGTTTCAACATCAGGAACATACTTATATATCAATTCAACAAGGCCAGATTCAGTCTTATACAGAGGGTTTCAACATCAGGAACATACTTATATATCAATTCAACAAGGCCAGATTCAGTCTTATACAGAGGGTTTCAACATCAGGAACATACTTATATATCAATTCAACAAGGCCAGATTCAGTCTTATACAGAGGGTTTCAACATCAGGAACATACTTATATATCAATTCAACAAGGCCAGATTCAGTCTTATACAGAGGGTTTCAACATCAGGAACATACTTATATATCAATTCAACAAGGCCAGATTCAGTCTTATACAGAGGGTTTCAACATCAGGAACATACTTATATATCAATTCAACAAGGCCAGATTCAGTCTTATACAGAGGGTTTCAACATCAGGAACATACTTATATATCAATTCAACAAGGCCAGATTCAGTCTTATACAGAGGGTTTCAACATCAGGAACATACTTATATATCAATTCAACAAGGCCAGATTCAGTCTTATACAGAGGGTTTCAACATCAGGAACATACTTATATATCAATTCAACAAGGCCAGATTCAGTCTTATACAGAGGGTTTCAACATCAGGAACATACTTATATATCAATTCAACAAGGCCAGATTCAGTCTTATACAGAGGGTTTCAACATCAGGAACATACTTATATATCAATTCAACAAGGCCAGATTCAGTCTTATACAGAGGGTTTCAACATCAGGAACATACTTATATATCAATTCAACAAGGCCAGATTCAGTCTTATACAGAGGGTTTCAACATCAGGAACATACTTATATATCAATTCAACAAGGCCAGATTCAGTCTTATACAGAGGGTTTCAACATCAGGAACATACTTATATATCAATTCAACAAGGCCAGATTCAGTCTTATACAGAGGGTTTCAACATCAGGAACATACTTATATATCAATTCAACAAGGCCAGATTCAGTCTTATACAGAGGGTTTCAACATCAGGAACATACTTATATATCAATTCAACAAGGCCAGATTCAGTCTTATACAGAGGGTTTCAACATCAGGAACATACTTATATATCAATTCAACAAGGCCAGATTCAGTCTTATACAGAGGGTTTCAACATCAGGAACATACTTATATATCAATTCAACAAGGCCAGATTCAGTCTTATACAGAGGGTTTCAACATCAGGAACATACTTATATATCAATTCAACAAGGCCAGATTCAGTCTTATACAGAGGGTTTCAACATCAGGAACATACTTATATATCAATTCAACAAGGCCAGATTCAGTCTTATACAGAGGGTTTCAACATCAGGAACATACTTATATATCAATTCAACAAGGCCAGATTCAGTCTTATACAGAGGGTTTCAACATCAGGAACATACTTATATATCAATTCAACAAGGCCAGATTCAGTCTTATACAGAGGGTTTCAACATCAGGAACATACTTATATATCAATTCAACAAGGCCAGATTCAGTCTTATACAGAGGGTTTCAACATCAGGAACATACTTATATATCAATTCAACAAGGCCAGATTCAGTCTTATACAGAGGGTTTCAACATCAGGAACATACTTATATATCAATTCAACAAGGCCAGATTCAGTCTTATACAGAGGGTTTCAACATCAGGAACATACTTATATATCAATTCAACAAGGCCAGATTCAGTCTTATACAGAGGGTTTCAACATCAGGAACATACTTATATATCAATTCAACAAGGCCAGATTCAGTCTTATACAGAGGGTTTCAACATCAGGAACATACTTATATATCAATTCAACAAGGCCAGATTCAGTCTTATACAGAGGGTTTCAACATCAGGAACATACTTATATATCAATTCAACAAGGCCAGATTCAGTCTTATACAGAGGGTTTCAACATCAGGAACATACTTATATATCAATTCAACAAGGCCAGATTCAGTCTTATACAGAGGGTTTCAACATCAGGAACATACTTATATATCAATTCAACAAGGCCAGATTCAGTCTTATACAGAGGGTTTCAACATCAGGAACATACTTATATATCAATTCAACAAGGCCAGATTCAGTCTTATACAGAGGGTTTCAACATCAGGAACATACTTATATATCAATTCAACAAGGCCAGATTCAGTCTTATACAGAGGGTTTCAACATCAGGAACATACTTATATATCAATTCAACAAGGCCAGATTCAGTCTTATACAGAGGGTTTCAACATCAGGAACATACTTATATATCAATTCAACAAGGCCAGATTCAGTCTTATACAGAGGGTTTCAACATCAGGAACATACTTATATATCAATTCAACAAGGCCAGATTCAGTCTTATACAGAGGGTTTCAACATCAGGAACATACTTATATATCAATTCAACAAGGCCAGATTCAGTCTTATACAGAGGGTTTCAACATCAGGAACATACTTATATATCAATTCAACAAGGCCAGATTCAGTCTTATACAGAGGGTTTCAACATCAGGAACATACTTATATATCAATTCAACAAGGCCAGATTCAGTCTTATACAGAGGGTTTCAACATCAGGAACATACTTATATATCAATTCAACAAGGCCAGATTCAGTCTTATACAGAGGGTTTCAACATCAGGAACATACTTATATATCAATTCAACAAGGCCAGATTCAGTCTTATACAGAGGGTTTCAACATCAGGAACATACTTATATATCAATTCAACAAGGCCAGATTCAGTCTTATACAGAGGGTTTCAACATCAGGAACATACTTATATATCAATTCAACAAGGCCAGATTCAGTCTTATACAGAGGGTTTCAACATCAGGAACATACTTATATATCAATTCAACAAGGCCAGATTCAGTCTTATACAGAGGGTTTCAACATCAGGAACATACTTATATATCAATTCAACAAGGCCAGATTCAGTCTTATACAGAGGGTTTCAACATCAGGAACATACTTATATATCAATTCAACAAGGCCAGATTCAGTCTTATACAGAGGGTTTCAACATCAGGAACATACTTATATATCAATTCAACAAGGCCAGATTCAGTCTTATACAGAGGGTTTCAACATCAGGAACATACTTATATATCAATTCAACAAGGCCAGATTCAGTCTTATACAGAGGGTTTCAACATCAGGAACATACTTATATATCAATTCAACAAGGCCAGATTCAGTCTTATACAGAGGGTTTCAACATCAGGAACATACTTATATATCAATTCAACAAGGCCAGATTCAGTCTTATACAGAGGGTTTCAACATCAGGAACATACTTATATATCAATTCAACAAGGCCAGATTCAGTCTTATACAGAGGGTTTCAACATCAGGAACATACTTATATATCAATTCAACAAGGCCAGATTCAGTCTTATACAGAGGGTTTCAACATCAGGAACATACTTATATATCAATTCAACAAGGCCAGATTCAGTCTTATACAGAGGGTTTCAACATCAGGAACATACTTATATATCAATTCAACAAGGCCAGATTCAGTCTTATACAGAGGGTTTCAACATCAGGAACATACTTATATATCAATTCAACAAGGCCAGATTCAGTCTTATACAGAGGGTTTCAACATCAGGAACATACTTATATATCAATTCAACAAGGCCAGATTCAGTCTTATACAGAGGGTTTCAACATCAGGAACATACTTATATATCAATTCAACAAGGCCAGATTCAGTCTTATACAGAGGGTTTCAACATCAGGAACATACTTATATATCAATTCAACAAGGCCAGATTCAGTCTTATACAGAGGGTTTCAACATCAGGAACATACTTATATATCAATTCAACAAGGCCAGATTCAGTCTTATACAGAGGGTTTCAACATCAGGAACATACTTATATATCAATTCAACAAGGCCAGATTCAGTCTTATACAGAGGGTTTCAACATCAGGAACATACTTATATATCAATTCAACAAGGCCAGATTCAGTCTTATACAGAGGGTTTCAACATCAGGAACATACTTATATATCAATTCAACAAGGCCAGATTCAGTCTTATACAGAGGGTTTCAACATCAGGAACATACTTATATATCAATTCAACAAGGCCAGATTCAGTCTTATACAGAGGGTTTCAACATCAGGAACATACTTATATATCAATTCAACAAGGCCAGATTCAGTCTTATACAGAGGGTTTCAACATCAGGAACATACTTATATATCAATTCAACAAGGCCAGATTCAGTCTTATACAGAGGGTTTCAACATCAGGAACATACTTATATATCAATTCAACAAGGCCAGATTCAGTCTTATACAGAGGGTTTCAACATCAGGAACATACTTATATATCAATTCAACAAGGCCAGATTCAGTCTTATACAGAGGGTTTCAACATCAGGAACATACTTATATATCAATTCAACAAGGCCAGATTCAGTCTTATACAGAGGGTTTCAACATCAGGAACATACTTATATATCAATTCAACAAGGCCAGATTCAGTCTTATACAGAGGGTTTCAACATCAGGAACATACTTATATATCAATTCAACAAGGCCAGATTCAGTCTTATACAGAGGGTTTCAACATCAGGAACATACTTATATATCAATTCAACAAGGCCAGATTCAGTCTTATACAGAGGGTTTCAACATCAGGAACATACTTATATATCAATTCAACAAGGCCAGATTCAGTCTTATACAGAGGGTTTCAACATCAGGAACATACTTATATATCAATTCAACAAGGCCAGATTCAGTCTTATACAGAGGGTTTCAACATCAGGAACATACTTATATATCAATTCAACAAGGCCAGATTCAGTCTTATACAGAGGGTTTCAACATCAGGAACATACTTATATATCAATTCAACAAGGCCAGATTCAGTCTTATACAGAGGGTTTCAACATCAGGAACATACTTATATATCAATTCAACAAGGCCAGATTCAGTCTTATACAGAGGGTTTCAACATCAGGAACATACTTATATATCAATTCAACAAGGCCAGATTCAGTCTTATACAGAGGGTTTCAACATCAGGAACATACTTATATATCAATTCAACAAGGCCAGATTCAGTCTTATACAGAGGGTTTCAACATCAGGAACATACTTATATATCAATTCAACAAGGCCAGATTCAGTCTTATACAGAGGGTTTCAACATCAGGAACATACTTATATATCAATTCAACAAGGCCAGATTCAGTCTTATACAGAGGGTTTCAACATCAGGAACATACTTATATATCAATTCAACAAGGCCAGATTCAGTCTTATACAGAGGGTTTCAACATCAGGAACATACTTATATATCAATTCAACAAGGCCAGATTCAGTCTTATACAGAGGGTTTCAACATCAGGAACATACTTATATATCAATTCAACAAGGCCAGATTCAGTCTTATACAGAGGGTTTCAACATCAGGAACATACTTATATATCAATTCAACAAGGCCAGATTCAGTCTTATACAGAGGGTTTCAACATCAGGAACATACTTATATATCAATTCAACAAGGCCAGATTCAGTCTTATACAGAGGGTTTCAACATCAGGAACATACTTATATATCAATTCAACAAGGCCAGATTCAGTCTTATACAGAGGGTTTCAACATCAGGAACATACTTATATATCAATTCAACAAGGCCAGATTCAGTCTTATACAGAGGGTTTCAACATCAGGAACATACTTATATATCAATTCAACAAGGCCAGATTCAGTCTTATACAGAGGGTTTCAACATCAGGAACATACTTATATATCAATTCAACAAGGCCAGATTCAGTCTTATACAGAGGGTTTCAACATCAGGAACATACTTATATATCAATTCAACAAGGCCAGATTCAGTCTTATACAGAGGGTTTCAACATCAGGAACATACTTATATATCAATTCAACAAGGCCAGATTCAGTCTTATACAGAGGGTTTCAACATCAGGAACATACTTATATATCAATTCAACAAGGCCAGATTCAGTCTTATACAGAGGGTTTCAACATCAGGAACATACTTATATATCAATTCAACAAGGCCAGATTCAGTCTTATACAGAGGGTTTCAACATCAGGAACATACTTATATATCAATTCAACAAGGCCAGATTCAGTCTTATACAGAGGGTTTCAACATCAGGAACATACTTATATATCAATTCAACAAGGCCAGATTCAGTCTTATACAGAGGGTTTCAACATCAGGAACATACTTATATATCAATTCAACAAGGCCAGATTCAGTCTTATACAGAGGGTTTCAACATCAGGAACATACTTATATATCAATTCAACAAGGCCAGATTCAGTCTTATACAGAGGGTTTCAACATCAGGAACATACTTATATATCAATTCAACAAGGCCAGATTCAGTCTTATACAGAGGGTTTCAACATCAGGAACATACTTATATATCAATTCAACAAGGCCAGATTCAGTCTTATACAGAGGGTTTCAACATCAGGAACATACTTATATATCAATTCAACAAGGCCAGATTCAGTCTTATACAGAGGGTTTCAACATCAGGAACATACTTATATATCAATTCAACAAGGCCAGATTCAGTCTTATACAGAGGGTTTCAACATCAGGAACATACTTATATATCAATTCAACAAGGCCAGATTCAGTCTTATACAGAGGGTTTCAACATCAGGAACATACTTATATATCAATTCAACAAGGCCAGATTCAGTCTTATACAGAGGGTTTCAACATCAGGAACATACTTATATATCAATTCAACAAGGCCAGATTCAGTCTTATACAGAGGGTTTCAACATCAGGAACATACTTATATATCAATTCAACAAGGCCAGATTCAGTCTTATACAGAGGGTTTCAACATCAGGAACATACTTATATATCAATTCAACAAGGCCAGATTCAGTCTTATACAGAGGGTTTCAACATCAGGAACATACTTATATATCAATTCAACAAGGCCAGATTCAGTCTTATACAGAGGGTTTCAACATCAGGAACATACTTATATATCAATTCAACAAGGCCAGATTCAGTCTTATACAGAGGGTTTCAACATCAGGAACATACTTATATATCAATTCAACAAGGCCAGATTCAGTCTTATACAGAGGGTTTCAACATCAGGAACATACTTATATATCAATTCAACAAGGCCAGATTCAGTCTTATACAGAGGGTTTCAACATCAGGAACATACTTATATATCAATTCAACAAGGCCAGATTCAGTCTTATACAGAGGGTTTCAACATCAGGAACATACTTATATATCAATTCAACAAGGCCAGATTCAGTCTTATACAGAGGGTTTCAACATCAGGAACATACTTATATATCAATTCAACAAGGCCAGATTCAGTCTTATACAGAGGGTTTCAACATCAGGAACATACTTATATATCAATTCAACAAGGCCAGATTCAGTCTTATACAGAGGGTTTCAACATCAGGAACATACTTATATATCAATTCAACAAGGCCAGATTCAGTCTTATACAGAGGGTTTCAACATCAGGAACATACTTATATATCAATTCAACAAGGCCAGATTCAGTCTTATACAGAGGGTTTCAACATCAGGAACATACTTATATATCAATTCAACAAGGCCAGATTCAGTCTTATACAGAGGGTTTCAACATCAGGAACATACTTATATATCAATTCAACAAGGCCAGATTCAGTCTTATACAGAGGGTTTCAACATCAGGAACATACTTATATATCAATTCAACAAGGCCAGATTCAGTCTTATACAGAGGGTTTCAACATCAGGAACATACTTATATATCAATTCAACAAGGCCAGATTCAGTCTTATACAGAGGGTTTCAACATCAGGAACATACTTATATATCAATTCAACAAGGCCAGATTCAGTCTTATACAGAGGGTTTCAACATCAGGAACATACTTATATATCAATTCAACAAGGCCAGATTCAGTCTTATACAGAGGGTTTCAACATCAGGAACATACTTATATATCAATTCAACAAGGCCAGATTCAGTCTTATACAGAGGGTTTCAACATCAGGAACATACTTATATATCAATTCAACAAGGCCAGATTCAGTCTTATACAGAGGGTTTCAACATCAGGAACATACTTATATATCAATTCAACAAGGCCAGATTCAGTCTTATACAGAGGGTTTCAACATCAGGAACATACTTATATATCAATTCAACAAGGCCAGATTCAGTCTTATACAGAGGGTTTCAACATCAGGAACATACTTATATATCAATTCAACAAGGCCAGATTCAGTCTTATACAGAGGGTTTCAACATCAGGAACATACTTATATATCAATTCAACAAGGCCAGATTCAGTCTTATACAGAGGGTTTCAACATCAGGAACATACTTATATATCAATTCAACAAGGCCAGATTCAGTCTTATACAGAGGGTTTCAACATCAGGAACATACTTATATATCAATTCAACAAGGCCAGATTCAGTCTTATACAGAGGGTTTCAACATCAGGAACATACTTATATATCAATTCAACAAGGCCAGATTCAGTCTTATACAGAGGGTTTCAACATCAGGAACATACTTATATATCAATTCAACAAGGCCAGATTCAGTCTTATACAGAGGGTTTCAACATCAGGAACATACTTATATATCAATTCAACAAGGCCAGATTCAGTCTTATACAGAGGGTTTCAACATCAGGAACATACTTATATATCAATTCAACAAGGCCAGATTCAGTCTTATACAGAGGGTTTCAACATCAGGAACATACTTATATATCAATTCAACAAGGCCAGATTCAGTCTTATACAGAGGGTTTCAACATCAGGAACATACTTATATATCAATTCAACAAGGCCAGATTCAGTCTTATACAGAGGGTTTCAACATCAGGAACATACTTATATATCAATTCAACAAGGCCAGATTCAGTCTTATACAGAGGGTTTCAACATCAGGAACATACTTATATATCAATTCAACAAGGCCAGATTCAGTCTTATACAGAGGGTTTCAACATCAGGAACATACTTATATATCAATTCAACAAGGCCAGATTCAGTCTTATACAGAGGGTTTCAACATCAGGAACATACTTATATATCAATTCAACAAGGCCAGATTCAGTCTTATACAGAGGGTTTCAACATCAGGAACATACTTATATATCAATTCAACAAGGCCAGATTCAGTCTTATACAGAGGGTTTCAACATCAGGAACATACTTATATATCAATTCAACAAGGCCAGATTCAGTCTTATACAGAGGGTTTCAACATCAGGAACATACTTATATATCAATTCAACAAGGCCAGATTCAGTCTTATACAGAGGGTTTCAACATCAGGAACATACTTATATATCAATTCAACAAGGCCAGATTCAGTCTTATACAGAGGGTTTCAACATCAGGAACATACTTATATATCAATTCAACAAGGCCAGATTCAGTCTTATACAGAGGGTTTCAACATCAGGAACATACTTATATATCAATTCAACAAGGCCAGATTCAGTCTTATACAGAGGGTTTCAACATCAGGAACATACTTATATATCAATTCAACAAGGCCAGATTCAGTCTTATACAGAGGGTTTCAACATCAGGAACATACTTATATATCAATTCAACAAGGCCAGATTCAGTCTTATACAGAGGGTTTCAACATCAGGAACATACTTATATATCAATTCAACAAGGCCAGATTCAGTCTTATACAGAGGGTTTCAACATCAGGAACATACTTATATATCAATTCAACAAGGCCAGATTCAGTCTTATACAGAGGGTTTCAACATCAGGAACATACTTATATATCAATTCAACAAGGCCAGATTCAGTCTTATACAGAGGGTTTCAACATCAGGAACATACTTATATATCAATTCAACAAGGCCAGATTCAGTCTT
>NW_027455024.1:35000-37500 GCF_040206685.1 Ascaphus truei | reverse complement strand
TCCCACGTGGAGGGGGGGGGTGAAAGCGCGGGAAACATGGAGAGGCGGAGGAAGAGAGCGGGAGATGTGCTGCTAACACTGTGAGCCCCGCTAATGTATGTAACACCGTGTGTGTGGGGGGGGTTGTGTGTGTTTAGTGATGTGTGTGTGTGTGTGTGTGTGTGTGTGTGTGTGTGTGTGTGTTTAGTGATGTGTGTGTGAGTGTGTGTGTGTGTGTGTGTGTGTGTGTGTGTGTATATAGTAGTGTGTGTGTGTGTGTGTGTGTGTGTGTGTGTGTGTGTGTGTGTGTGTGTGTGTGTGTGTGTGTGTGTGTGTGTGTGTGTGTGTGTGTGTGTGTATAGTGATGTGTGTGTGTATAGTGATGTGTGTGTGTGTGTGTGTGTGTGTGTATAGTGATGTGTGTGTGTGTGTGTGTGTGTGTGTGTGTGTGTGTGTGTGTGTGTCCGGCAGCTCCCACGTGGAGGGGGGGGTTAAAGCGCGGGAAACAGGGAGAGGCGGAGGAAGAGAGCGGGAGATGTGCTGCTAACACTGTGAGCCCCGCTAATGTATGTAACACCGTGTGTGTGGGGGGGTTGTGTGTGTTTAGTGATGTGTGTGTGTGTGTGTGTGTGTGTTTAGTGATGTGTGTGTGAGTGTGTGTGTGTGTGTGTGTGTGTGTGTGTGTATATAGTGATGTGTGTGTGTGTGTGTGTGTGTGTGTGTGTGTGTGTGTGTGTGTGTGTGTGTGTGTGTGTGTGTGTGTGTGTGTGTGTGTGTATAGTGATGTGTGTGTGTGTGTGTGTGTGTGTGTGTGTGTGTGTGTGTGTGTGTGTGTGTGTGTATAGTGATGTGTGTGTGTGTGTGTGTGTGTGTGTGTGTGTGTGTGTGTGTGTGTGTATAGTGATGTGTGTGTGTGTATAGTGATGTGTGTGTGTGTGTGTGTGTGTGTGTGTCCGGCAGCTCCCACGTGGAGGGGGGGGGGGTGAAAGCGCGGGAAACAGGGAGAGGCGGAGGAAGAGAGCGGGAGATGTGCTGCTAACACTGTGAGCCCCGCTAATGTATGTAACACCGTGTGTGTGGGGGGGGTTGTGTGTGTTTAGTGATGTGTGTGTGTGTGTGTGTGTGTGTGTGTTTAGTGATGTGTGTGTGAGTGTGTATGTGTGTGTGTGTGTATATAGTAGTGTGTGTGTGTGTGTGTGTGTGTGTGTGTGTGTGTGTGTGTGTGTGTGTGTGTGTGTGTGTGTGTGTGTGTGTGTGTGTGTGTATAGTGATGTGTGTGTGTATAGTGATGTGTGTGTGTGTGTGTGTGTGTGTGTGTGTGTGTGTGTGTATAGTGATGTGTGTGTGTGTGTGTGTGTGTGTGTCCGGCAGCTCCCACGTGGAGGGGGGGGGGTGAAAGCGCGGGAAACAGGGAGAGGCGGAGGAAGAGAGCGGGAGATGTGCTGCTAACACTGTGAGCCCCGCTAATGTATGTAACACCGTGTGTGTGGGGGGGTTGTGTGTGTTTAGTGATGTGTGTGTGTGTGTGTGTGTGTTTAGTGATGTGTGTGTGAGTGTGTGTGTGTGTATATAGTGATGTGTGTGTGTGTGTGTGTGTGTGTGTGTGTGTGTGTGTGTGTGTGTGTGTGTGTGTGTGTGTGTGTGTGTATAGTGATGTGTGTGTGTGTATAGTGATGTGTGTGTGTGTGTGTGTGTGTGTGTCCGGCAGCTCCCACGTGGAGGGGGGGGTGAAAGCGCGGGAAACAGGGAGAGGCGGAGGAAGAGAGCGGGAGATGTGCTGCTAACACTGTGAGCCCCGCTAATGTATGTAACACCGTGTGTGTGGGGGGGGGTTGTGTGTGTTTAGTGATGTGTGTGTGTGTGTGTGTGTGTTTAGTGATGTGTGTGTGAGTGTGTGTGTGTGTGTGTGTGTGTATATAGTAGTGTGTGTGTGTGTGTGTGTGTGTGTGTGTGTGTGTGTGTGTGTGTGTGTGTGTGTGTGTGTGTGTGTGTGTGTGTGTGTGTGTGTGTGTGTGTGTGTGTGTGTGTGTGTGTGTAGTGATGTGTGTGTGTATAGTGATGTGTGTGTGTGTGTGTGTGTGTGTGTGTGTGTGTATAGTGATGTGTGTGTGTGTGTGTGTGTGTGTGTGTGTGTGTGTATAGTGATGTGTGTGTGTGTGTGTGTGTGTGTGTATAGTAATGTGTGTGTGTATAGTGGTGTGTGTGTGTGTGTGTGTGTGTGTGTGTGTGTGTGTGTGTGTGTGTGTGTGTGTGTGTGTGTGTGTGTGTGTGTGTGTGTGTGTGTGTGTGTGTATAGTGATGTGTGTGTGTGTGTGTGTGTGTGTGTGTGTGTGTGTGTGTGTGTGTGTGTGTGTGTGTGTGTGTGTGTGTGTGTGTGTGTGTGTGTGTGTGTGTATAGTGATGTGTGTGTGTGTGTGTGTGTGTGTGTGTGTGTGTGTGTGTGTGTGTGTGTGTGTGTGTGTGTATAGTGATGTGTGTGTGTGTGTGTGTGTGTGTGTGTGTATAGTGATGTGTGTGTGTG
>NW_027455024.1:22500-25000 GCF_040206685.1 Ascaphus truei | reverse complement strand
GTGTGTCCGGCAGCTCCCACGTGGAGGGGGGGGGGTGAAAGCGCGGGAAACAGGGAGAGGCGGAGGAAGAGAGCGGGAGATGTGCTGCTAACACTGTGAGCCCCGCTAATGTATGTAACACCGTGTGTGTGGGGGGGTTGTGTGTGTTTAGTGATGTGTGTGTGTGTGTGTGTGTTTAGTGATGTGTGTGTGAGTGTGTGTGTGTGTGTGTGTGTGTGTATATAGTGATGTGTGTGTGTGTGTGTGTGTGTGTGTGTGTGTGTGTGTGTGTGTGTGTGTGTGTGTGTGTGTGTGTGTGTGTGTGTGTAGTGATGTGTGTGTGTGTGTGTGTGTGTGTGTGTGTGTGTGTGTGTGTGTGTGTGTGTGTGTGTGTGTGTGTGTGTGTGTGTATAGTGATGTGTGTGTGTGTGTGTGTGTGTGTGTGTGTGTGTGTGTGTGTGTGTGTGTGTGTGTGTGTGTGTGTGTGTGTGTGTGTGTGTATAGTGATGTGTGTGTGTGTGTGTGTGTATAGTAATGTGTGTGTGTGTGTGTATAGTGGTGTGTGTGTGTGTGTGTGTGTGTGTGTGTGTGTGTGTGTGTGTGTGTGTGTGTGTGTGTGTGTGTGTGTGTGTGTGTGTGTATAGTGATGTGTGTGTGTGTGTGTGTGTGTGTGTGTGTGTGTGTGTGTGTGTGTGTGTGTGTGTGTGTGTGTGTGTGTGTGTATAGTGATGTGTGTGTGTGTGTGTGTGTGTGTGTGTGTGTGTGTGTGTGTGTGTGTGTGTGTGTGTGTGTGTGTGTGTGTGTGTGTGTGTGTGTGTGTGTGTGTGTGTGTGTGTGTGTGTGTGTGTAGTGATGTGTGTGTGTGTGTGTGTGTGTGTGTGTGTGTGTGTGTGTGTGTGTGTGTGTGTGTGTGTGTGTGTGTGTGTGTGTGTGTGTGTGTAGTGATGTGTGTGTGTGTGTGTGTGTGTGTGTGTGTGTGTGTGTGTGTGTGTGTATAGTGATGTGTGTGTGTGTGTGTGTGTGTGTGTGTGTGTGTGTGTGTGTGTGTGTGTGTGTGTGTGTGTGTGTGTATAGTGATGTGTGTATAGTGGTGTGTGTGTGTGTGTGTGTATAGTGATGTGTGTGTGTGTATAGTGATGTGTGTGTGTGTATAGTGATGTGTGTGTGTGTGTGTGTGTCTGTGTCCGGCAGCTCCCACGTGGAGGGGGGGGGTGAAAGCGCGGGAAACATGGAGAGGCGGAGGAAGAGAGCGGGAGATGTGCTGCTAACACTGTGAGCCCCGCTAATGTATGTAACACCGTGTGTGTGTGGGGGGTTGTGTGTGTTTAGTGATGTGTGTGTGTGTGTGTGTGTGTGTGTGTTTAGTGATGTGTGTGTGAGTGTGTGTGTGTGTGTGTGTGTGTGTGTGTGTGTATATAGTAGTGTGTGTGTGTGTGTGTGTGTGTGTGTGTGTGTGTGTGTGTGTGTGTGTGTGTGTGTGTGTGTGTGTGTGTGTGTGTGTGTGTGTGTGTGTGTGTGTGTGTGTGTGTGTGTATAGTGATGTGTGTGTGTGTGTGTGTGTGTGTGTGTGTGTGTGTGTGTGTGTGTGTGTGTGTATAGTGATGTGTGTGTGTGTATAGTGATGTGTGTGTGTGTGTGTGTGTGTGTGTCCGGCAGCTCCCACGTGGAGGGGGGGGGGTGAAAGCGCGGGAAACAGGGAGAGGCGGAGGAAGAGAGCGGGAGATGTGCTGCTAACACTGTGAGCCCCGCTAATGTATGTAACACCGTGTGTGTGGGGGGGGTTGTGTGTGTTTAGTGATGTGTGTGTGTGTGTGTGTGTGTGTGTGTGTGTGTTTAGTGATGTGTGTGTGAGTGTGTGTGTGTGTGTGTGTGTGTGTGTGTGTATAGTAGTGTGTGTGTGTGTGTGTGTGTGTGTGTGTGTGTGTGTGTGTGTGTGTGTGTGTGTGTGTGTGTGTGTGTGTGTGTGTGTGTATAGTGATGTGTGTGTGTATAGTGATGTGTGTGTGTGTGTGTGTGTGTGTATAGTGATGTGTGTGTGTGTGTGTGTGTGTGTGTCCGGCAGCTCCCACGTGGAGGGGGGGGGGGGTGAAAGCGCGGGAAACAGGGAGAGGCGGAGGAAGAGAGCGGGAGATGTGCTGCTAACACTGTGAGCCCCGCTAATGTATGTAACACCGTGTGTGTGGGGGGGTTGTGTGTGTTTAGTGATGTGTGTGTGTGTGTGTGTGTGTTTAGTGATGTGTGTGTGAGTGTGTGTGTGTGTGTGTGTGTGTGTGTGTATATAGTGATGTGTGTGTGTGTGTGTGTGTGTGTGTGTGTGTGTGTGTGTGTGTGTGTGTGTGTGTGTGTGTGTGTGTGTGTGTGTGTGTGTGTGTGTGTGTGTATAGTGATGTGTGTGTGTGTGTGTGTGTGTGTGTGTGTGTGTGTGTGTGTGTGTGTGTGTGTATAGTGATGTGTGTGTGTGTGTGTGTGTGTGTGTGTGTGTGTGTGTGTGTGTGTGTGTGTGTGTGTGTGTGTGTAAAGT
>NW_027455024.1:7500-10000 GCF_040206685.1 Ascaphus truei | reverse complement strand
GTGATGTGTGTGTGTGTGTATAGTGGTGTGTGTGTGTGTGTGTGTGTGTGTATAGTGATGTGTGTGTGTATAGTGATGTGTGTGTGTGTGTATAGTGGTGTGTGTGTGTGTGTGTGTGTGTGTGTGTGTGTGTGTGTGTGTGTGTGTGTGTGTGTGTGTGTGTGTGTGTGTGTGTGTGTGTGTGTGTGTGTGTGTGTGTATAGTGATGTGTGTGTGTATAGTGATGTGTGTGTGTGTGTAGTGATGTGTGTGTGTGTATAGTGATGTGTGTGTGTGTGTATAGTGATGTGTGTGTGTGTGTGTGTGTGTGTATAGGGATGTGTGTGTGTATAGTGATGTGTGTGTGTGTGTATAGTGATGTGTGTGTGTGTGTGTGTGTGTGTGTGTGTGTGTGTATAGTGATGTGTGTGTGTGTGTGTGTGTGTGTGTGTGTGTGTGTGTGTGTGTGTGTGTGTGTGTGTGTGTGTGTGTGTGTGTGTGTGTGTGTGTGTGTATAGTGATGTGTGTGTGTGTATAGTGATGTGTGTGTGTGTGTGTGTGTATAGTGATGTGTGTGTGTTTGTGTGTGTATAGTGATGTGTGTGTGTGTGTGTGTGTGTGTGTGTGTGTGTGTGTGTGTGTGTGTGTGTGTGTGTGTATAGTGATGTGTGTGTGTGTGTGTGTGTGTGTGTGTGTGTGTGTGTGTGTGTGTGTGTGTGTGTGTGTGTGTGTGTGTGTGTATAGTGATGTGTGTGTGTGTGTATAGTGATGTGTGTGTGTGTATAGTGATGTGTGTGTGTGTGTATAGTGATGTGTGTGTGTGTGTGTATAGTGATGTGTGTGTGTGTGTGTATAGTGATGTGTGTGTGTGTGTGTGTGTGTGTGTGTGTATAGTGATGTGTGTGTGTGTGTGTGTGTGTGTGTGTGTATAGTGATGTGTGTGTGTGTGTGTGTGTATAGTGATGTGTGTGTGTGTGTATAGTGGTGTGTGTGTGTGTGTGTGTGTGTGTATAGTGATGTGTGTGTGTATAGTGATGTGTGTGTGTGTGTATAGTGGTGTGTGTGTGTGTGTGTGTGTGTGTGTGTGTGTGTGTGTGTGTGTGTGTGTGTGTGTGTGTGTGTGTGTGTGTGTGTGTGTGTGTGTGTGTGTATAGTGATGTGTGTGTGTATAGTGATGTGTGTGTGTGTGTAGTGATGTGTGTGTGTGTATAGTGATGTGTGTGTGTGTGTATAGTGATGTGTGTGTGTGTGTGTGTGTGTGTATAGGGATGTGTGTGTGTATAGTGATGTGTGTGTGTGTGTATAGTGATGTGTGTGTGTGTGTGTGTGTGTGTGTGTGTGTGTATAGTGATGTGTGTGTGTGTGTGTGTATAGTAATGTGTGTGTGTGTGTGTATAGTGGTGTGTGTGTGTGTGTGTGTGTGTGTGTGTGTGTGTGTGTGTGTGTGTGTGTGTGTGTGTGTGTGTGTGTGTGTGTGTGTGTGTGTGTGTGTGTGTGTGTGTGTGTGTGTGTATAGTGATGTGTGTGTGTGTGTGTGTGTGTGTGTGTGTGTGTGTGTGTGTGTGTGTGTGTGTGTGTGTGTGTGTGTGTGTGTGTGTGTGTGTGTGTGTGTGTATAGTGATGTGTGTGTGTGTGTGTGTGTGTGTGTGTGTGTGTGTGTGTGTGTGTGTGTGTGTGTGTGTGTGTGTGTGTGTGTGTGTGTGTGTGTGTGTGTGTGTGTGTGTGTGTGTGTGTGTGTGTGTGTGTGTAGTGATGTGTGTGTGTGTGTGTGTGTGTGTGTGTGTGTGTGTGTATAGTGATGTGTGTGTGTGTGTGTGTGTGTGTGTGTGTGTGTGTGTGTGTGTGTGTGTGTGTGTGTGTGTGTGTGTGTGTATAGTGATGTGTGTATAGTGGTGTGTGTGTGTGTGTGTGTGTGTGTGTGTGTGTGTATAGTGATGTGTGTGTGTGTATAGTGATGTGTGTGTGTGTATAGTGATGTGTGTGTGTGTGTGTGTGTGTCTGTGTCCGGCAGCTCCCACGTGGAGGGGGGGGGGTGAAAGCGCGGGAAACATGGAGAGGCGGAGGAAGAGAGCGGGAGATGTGCTGCTAACACTGTGAGCCCCGCTAATGTATGTAACACCGTGTGTGTGGGGGGGGTTGTGTGTGTTTAGTGATGTGTGTGTGTGTGTGTGTGTGTGTGTGTTTAGTGATGTGTGTGTGAGTGTGTGTGTGTGTGTGTGTGTGTGTGTGTGTATATAGTAGTGTGTGTGTGTGTGTGTGTGTGTGTGTGTGTGTGTGTGTGTGTGTGTGTGTGTGTGTGTGTGTGTGTGTGTGTGTGTGTGTGTGTGTGTATAGTGATGTGTGTGTGTATAGTGATGTGTGTGTGTGTGTGTGTGTGTGTGTGTGTGTGTGTGTGTATAGTGATGTGTGTGTGTGTGTGTGTGTGTGTGTGTCCGGCAGCTCCCACGTGGAGGGGGGGGGGGTGAAAGCGCGGGAAACAGGGAGAGGCGGAGGAAGAGAGCGGGAGATGTGCTGCTAACAC
>NW_027455023.1:0-48337 GCF_040206685.1 Ascaphus truei | reverse complement strand
AGAGAGACGGGGGCGAGAGAGAGAGACGTGAGAGAGAGACGGGGGCGAAGAGATGGGGCGAAGAAGAGAGAGACGGGGAGCGAAGAGAGAGACGGGGGCGAGAGAGAGAGACGGGGGCGCGAGAGAGAGAGAGAGAGACGGGGGGGCGAGAGAGAGTAGAGACGGGGGGCGAAGAGAGAGAGACGGGGGGACGAGAGAGAGAGACGGGGGGCGAGAGAGAGAGACGAGGGGGCGAGAGAGAGAGAGAGAACGGGGAGGAGAGAGAGAGAGAGACGGGGGCGAGAGAGAGACGGGGCGAGTGAGAGAGAGACGGGGTGAGAGAGAGAGACGGGGCGAGAGAGAGAGACGGGGCGGTGAGAGAGAGAGAGAGACGGGGAGAGTGAGAGAGAGAGAGACGGGGGGTGAGAGAGAGAGACGGGGGGTGAGAGAGAGAGAGACAGGGGAGTGCAGAGAGAGACGGGGGGCTGAGAGAGAGAGAGACACGGGGTGAGAGAGAGAGAGACGGAGGGGGTGAGAGAGAGAGACAGGGGGTGAGAGAGAGAGACAGGGGGTGAGAGAGAGAGACGGGGGGAGAGAGAGAGAGACGGGGGGGTGAGAGAGAGAGGACGGGGGGTGAGAGAGAGAGAGACGGGGGTGAGAGAGAGAGAGAGACGGGGGGGTGAGAGAGAGAGAGAGAGACGGGGGTGAGAGAGAGAGAGACGGGGGGGGAGAGAGAGAGGAGAGTGACGGGGGAGAGAGAGAGAGAGAGAGAGAGAGAGACGGGGGGTGAGAGAGAGAGAGAGACGGGGGGGTGAGAGAGAGAGAGAGACGGGGGGTGAGAGAGAGAGAGACGGGGGTGACGAGAGAGAGAGACGGGGGTGAGAGAGAGACGAGAGACGGGGGTGAGAGAGAGAGACGGGGAGAGAGAGGACGGGGGGTGAGAGAGAGAGAGAGACGGGGGTGAGAGAGAGAGAGACGGGGGTGAGAGAGAGAGAGACGGGGGTGAGAGAGAGAGACGGGGGATGAGAGAGAGAGACGGGGGTGAGAGAGAGAGAGAGACGGGGGTGAGTGAGAGAGAGAGACGGGGGGTGAGAGAGAGAGAGACGGGGGGGTGAGAGAGAGACGGGGGGTGAGAGAGAGAGAGAGACGGGGGGTGAGAGAGAGAGAGACGGGGTGAGAGAGAGAGACGGGGTGAGAGAGAGAGAGAGACGGGAGGGTGAGAGAGAGAGACGGGGGGTGAGAGAGAGAGACGGGGGGTGAGAGAGAGAGACGGGGGAGTGAGAGAGAGAGACGCGGGAGGGTGAGAGAGAGAGAGACGGTGGGGTGAGAGAGAGACAGGGGTCGAGAGAGACGGGGGTTGAGAGAGAGACGGGGGGTGAGAGAGAGAGACGGGGGGTGAGAGAGAGAGACGGGGGGAGCGAGAGAGAGACGGGGGGTGAGAGAGAGAGACGGGGGTGAGAGAGACACACTCGGTACCTGTAGCATGCAGCTGAGCCCATACACAAGAGGCCGGTGCTGGGGGCAGTGCAGGAGATCACTGAAGGGAGAAGAAGGGGCAGACCCTGGGGGGGGAGGGAGGGTGCCGGGGGCAGGGGGCAGAGCAGCACCCGTCTGTACTGTAAGGTGTCCTGTGTGGCCCCCGCTGCCCTCCAGCTGCTGTGCCAGGCGCCGTGTGCAGAAATAGGCCAGACGGCGGGACAGGTATGCAGACTGAACCAGAGACCCTGAGTACTGAGGGAGGGAACGTGGGAGGGAGCGAGGGAGGGAACGTGGGAGGGAAGCGAGGGAGGGGAGGGAACGTGGGAGGGAGCGAGGGAGGGAGGGAACGTGGGAGGGAGGGAACGTGGGAGGGAGCGAGGGAGGGAGGGTGGGGGAGCGAGGGAGGGAGGGTGGGGGAGCGAGGGAGGGAGGGTGGGGGAGCGAGGGATGCGAGGGTGGGGGAGCGAGGGAGTGAGGGAGGGTGGGGGAGCGAGGGAGTGAGGGAGGGTGGTGGGGAGCGAGGGAGGGAGGGTGTGGGAACGAGGGAGGGAGCGAGGGAGGGAGGGTGGGGGAGCGAGGGAGGGAGGGTGGGGGAACGAGGGAGGGAGCGAGGGAGGGTGGGGGAGCGAGGAAGGGAACGTGGGAGGGAGCGAGGGAGGGAGGGAATGTGGGAGGGAGCGAGGGAGGGAGGATGGATGGAAGGGAACGTGGGAGGGAGCGAGGGAGGAAGGGAACGTGGGAGGGAGCGAGGGAGGGAGGGAACGTGGGAGGGAGCGAGGAGGGGAGGGAGAGAAGGGAACGTGGGATGGGAGCAGTGGGAGGGAGCGAGGGTGGGGGAGCGAGGGTGGGGGAGCGAGGGTGGGGAGCGAGGGTGGGAGGAAGGGAACGTGGGAGCGAGGGAGGGAGGGTGGGGGGAGCGAGGGGAGCGAGGGTGGAGGAGCGAGGGAGCGAGGGAGGGAGGGTGGGGGAGCGAGGGAGGGAGGGTGGGGGAGCGAGGGAGCGAGGGAGGGTGGGGGGAGCGAGGGTGGGGGAGCGAGGGAGGGAGGGTGGGGGGAACGAGGGAGGGGAGCGAGGAGGGAGGGTGGGGGAGCGAGGGAGGGAGGGTGGGGGAGCGAGAAGGGAACGTCGGAGGGAGCGACGGAGGGAGGGAATGTGGGAGGGAGGAGGATGGATGGAAGGGGAACGTGGGAGGGAGCGAGGGAGCAAGGGAACGTGGGAGGGAGCGAGGGAGGGAACGTGGAGGGAGCGAGGGAGGGAGGGAGGGAACGTGGGGAGGGAGCGTGGGAGGGAGCGTGGGAGGGAGCGAGGGGAGGGGAGCGTGGGAGGGAGCGAGGGAGGAGGGTGGGGTCGCGAGGGTGGGAGGGAGGGAGGAAGGGAACGTGGGAGGGAGCGAGGGAGAGCGAGGGGAACGTGGGAGGGAGCGAGGGAGAGCGGAGGGAGGGAGGGCGGGGGGAGCGAGGGAGGGAGGGCGGGGGAGCGAGGGAGGGAGGGCGGGGGAGCGAGGGAGGGAGGGCGGGGGAGCGAGGGAGGGAGGGCGGGGGAGCGAGGGGAGGGAGGGCGGGGGAGCGAGGGAGGGAGGGCGGGGGAGCGAGGGAGGGAGGGCGGGGGAGCGAGAGGGAGGGAGGGTGGGGGGAGCGAGGGAGGGTGGGGGAGCGAGGGAGGGGTAGGGGAGCGAGGGAGGGAGGGTGGGGGAGCGAGGGAGGGTGGGGGAGCGAGGGAGGGAGGGAGGAAGGGTGGGGGAGCGAGGGAGGGAGGGTGGGGGAGCGGGGGAGCGAGGGAGGGAGGGTGGGGAAGCGAGGGAGGGAGGGTGGGGGAGCGAGGGAGGGAGGGTGGGTGGGGGAGCGAGGGAGGGAGGGTGGGTGGGGGAGCGAGGGAGGGAGGGAGGAGGAAGGGAACGTGGGAGGGGAGCGAGGGAGGGAGGGTGGGAGGAGCGAGGGTGGGAGGGAGGGTGGGGGAGCGAGGGTGGGAGGGAGGGAGGAAGGGAACGTGGGAGGGAGCGAGGGAGAGCGAGGGAACGTGGGAGGGAGCGAGGGAGGGAGGGTGGGGGAGGGAGCGAGGGAGGGTAGGGGAGGGAGCGAGGGAGGTGGGGGGGAGCGAGGGAGGGAGGGACAGTGGGAGGGAGCGTGGGAGGGGAGCGAGGGAGGGTGGGGGGGCCGAGGGAGGGAGGGTGGGGGAGCGAGGGAGGGGGGGGTGGGGGAGCGAGGGAGTGAGGGTGGGGGGAGCGAGGAGTGAGAGGGTGGGGGGAGCGAGGGAGTGAGGGTGGGGGGAGCGGGGGAGCGAGGGAGGAGGAGAGTGGGGGAGCGAGGGAGTGAGGGTGGGGGAGCGAGGAGGAGAGTGGGGGAGCGAGGGAAGGAGGGAGGAAGGGAACGTGGGAGGGAGGGAGCGAGGGAGGGAGGGATGGTGGGGGAGCGGTGGAGGGAACGTGGGTGGGAGCGATGGAGGGAACGTGGGGAGGGAACGTGGGAGGGAGCGAGGGAGGGAGGGTGGGGGAGCGAGGGAGGGAGGATGGGGGAGCGAAGGGAGGAGGGGTGGGGGAGCGAGGGAGGGAGGGGGGGAGCGAGGGAGGGAGGGAGGGGGGGAGCGGAGGGAGGGTGGGGGGAGCGAGGGAGGAGGGTGGGGAGGCGAGGGAGGGAGGGTGGGGGAGCGAGGGAGGGAGGGTGGGGGGAGCGATGAAGGGAGGGAGGGTGGGGGGAGCAAGGGAGGGAGGGTGGGGGGAGAGAGGGGGAGCGAGGGAGGGAGGGAGGGAGGGTGGGGGAGCGAGGGAGGGAGGGAGAGGGAGGGTGTGGGGAGCGAGAGAGGGAGGGTGGGGGAGCGAGGGAGGGAGGGTGGGGGAACGAGGGAGGGAGGGTGGGGGAGCAAGGGGAGGGAGGGGAGGGTGGGGGAGCGTGGGAGGGAGGGAGGGTGGGGGGAGAGAGGAGGGAGGGTGGGGGGAGAGAGGGAGGGAGGGTGGGGGAGAGAGGGAGGGAGGGTGGGGAGAGAGGGAGGGAGGGTGGGGGAGAGAGGGAGGGTGGGGGAGAAAGGGAGGGAGGGTGGGGGAGAGAGGGAGGGAGGGTGGGGGAGAGAGGGAGGGGAGGGTGGGGGAGGGAGGGAGGGTGGGGGAGAGGGAGGGTGGGGGAGCGAGGGAGGGAGGGAGGGTGAGGGAGGGTGGGGGAGGGAGGGTGGGGGAGCGAAGGAGCGAGGGTGGGGGAGCGAGGGAGGGTGGGGGGAGCGAGGGAGGGTGGGGGGAGCGAGGGAGGGTGGGGGAGCGAGGGAGGGTGGGGGGAGCGAGGGAGGGTGGGGGAGCGCGGGGAGGGTGGGGGAGCGAGGGAGGGTGGGGGGGAGCGAGGGAGGGAGGGTGGGGGAGCGGGAGGGAGGGGTGAAAGCGGGAGGGAGGGGGGGAAAGCGGGGAGGGAGGTGGGAAAGCGGGAGGGAGGGGGGAAAGCGGGAGGGAAAGAAGATGAGAGAAAGGGAGAGGACGAGAGAGAGGAGGAGAGGTCAGTGGCATACACGCAGGGGTATACAGAATGACTTCTTTCGCCCACCCCTCCCCCCAGGGCTCACACGACCCCCCTCCCCCCTTCCTTTCCCAGGACTCACACACTTCCCTCACCCCCCAGGACTCTCACCCTCCCCCAGGACACACACTCTCTACCCACCTCCCCAGGACTCTCACCTCTATCCTCCCCCTGCCCCCCACCCCCCCGCCCACCCCCCGGACTCACACGCAGTAGGAGGGGGAGCAGTAGTTTAAGGAGCTCATCTTCCCCCGGTCGGATCTTCTCGAAACATTCCAGGACCCACGTGAGGAAACTCGTGACGATCCAGCATCCCGTCCTGCGAGAACACACGCTATTTACACACTTCATATACACCCATTTACCCCTAAATCCCATCCTGCGGGGACACACGCTATTTACACACTTCATATACACCCATTTACCCCAGCATCCCGTCCTGCGCGAACCCACGCTATTTACACACTTCATATACACCCATTTACCCCAGCATCCCGTCCTGCGAGAACACACGCTATTTACACACTTCATATACACCCCATTTACCCCAGCATCCCATAATGCGGTAACACACACTATTTACACACTTCATATACACCCATTTACCTCAGCATCCCGTCCTGCGAGAACACACGCTATTTACACACTTCATATACACCCATTTACCCCAGCATCCCGACCCCAGCATCCCGTCCTGCGAGAACACACGCTATTTACACACTTCATATACACCCATTTACCCCAGCATCCCATCCTGCGGGAACACACGCTATTTACACACTTCATATACACCCATTTACCCCAGCATCCCATCCTGCGGGAACACACGCTATTTACACACTTCATATACACCCATTTACCCCAGCATCCCATCCTGCGAGAACACACGCTATTTACACACTTCATATACACCCATTTACCCCAGCATCCCGTCCTGCGAGAACACACGCTATTTACACACTTCATATACACCCATTTAACCTAGCATCCCATCCTGCGAGAACACACGCTATTTACACACTTCATATACACCCATTTACCCCAGCATCCCATCCTGCGGGAAACACACGCTATTTACACACCATTTACCCCAGCATCCCGTCCTGCGAGAACACACGCTATTTACACACTTCATATACACCCATTTACCCCAGCATCCCATCCTGCGGGAACACACGCTATTTACACACTTCATATACACCCATTTATCCCAGCATCCCATCCTGCGGGAACACACGCTATTTACACACTTCATATACACCCATTTACCCAGCATCCCATCCTGCGAGAACACACGTTATTTACACACTTCATATACACCCATTTATCCCAGCATCCCGTCCTGCGAGAACACACGCTATTTACACACTTCATATACACCCCATTTACCCCAGCATCCCCTCCTGCGAGAACACACGCTATTTACACACTTCATATACACCCATTTACCCCAGCATCCCATCCTGCGAGAACACACGCTATTTACACACTTCATATACACCCATTTACCCCTAAATCCCATCCTGCGGGGACACACGCTATTTACACACTTCATATACACCCATTTACCCCAGCATCCCATCCTGCGAGAACACACGCTATTTACACAATTCATATACACCCATTTACCCCAGCATCCCGTCCTGCGAGAACACACGCTATTTACACACTTCATATACACCCATTTACCCCAGCATCCCGTCCTGCGGGAACACACGCTATTTACACACTTCATATACACCCATTTACCCCAGCATCCCATCCTGCGAGAACACACGCTATTTACACACTTCATATACACCCATTTACCCCAGCATCCCATCCTGCGAGAACACACGCTATTTACACACTTCATATACACCCATTTACCCCAGCATCCCATCCTGCGAGAACACACGCTATTTACACACTTCATATACACCCATTTACCCCAGCATCCCATCCTGCGGGAACACACGCTATTTACACACTTCATATACACCCATTTACCCCAGCATCCCGTCCTGCGAGAACACACGCTATTTACACACTTCATATACACCCATTTACCCTAGCATCCCGTCCTGCGAGAACACACGCTATTTACACACTTCATATACACCCATTTACCCCAGCATCCCATCCTGCGAGAACACACGCTATTTACACACTTCATATACACCCATTTACCCTAGCATCCCATCCTGCGGGAACACACGCTATTTACACACTTCATATACACCCATTTACCCCAGCATCCCATCCTGCGGGAACACACGCTATTTACACACTTCATATACACCCATTTACCCCAGCATCCCATCCTGCGGGAACACAGGCTATTTACACACTTCATATACACCCATTTATCCCAGCATCCCATCCTGCGAGAACACACGCTATTTACACACTTCATATACACCCATTTACCCCAGCATCCCATCCTGCGGGAACACACGCTATTTACACACTTCATATACACCCATTTACCCCAGCATCCCATCCTGCGAGAACACACACTATTTACACACTTCATATACACCCATTTACCCCAGCATCCCGTCCTGCGGGAACACACGCTATTTACACACTTCATATACACCCATTTACCCCAGCATCCCGTCCTGCGAGACCACACAGTATTTACACACTTCATATACACCCATTTACCCTAGCATCCCATCCTGCGGGAACACACGCTATTTACACACTTCATATACACCCATTTACCCCAGCATCCCATCCTGCGAGAACACACGCTATTTACACACTTCATATACACCCATTTACCCCAGCATCCCATCCTGCGGGAACACACGCTATTTACACACTTCATATACACCCATTTACCCCAGCATCCCATCCTGCGAGAACACACGCTATTTACACACTTCATATACACCCATTTACCCCAGCATCCCATCCTGCGAGAACACACGCTATTTACACACTTCATATACACCCATTTACCCCAGCATCCCGTCCTGCGAGAACACACGCTATTTACACACTTCATATACACCCATTTACCCCAGCATACCATCCTGCGGGAACACACGCTATTTACACACTTCATATACACCCATTTACCCCAGCATCCCATCCTGCGGGAACACACGCTATTTACACACTTCATATACACCCATTTACCCCAGCATCCCATCCTGCCGGAACACACGCTATTTACACACTTCATATACACCCATTTACCCCAGCATCCCATCCTGCCGGAACACACGCTATTTACACACTTCATATACACCCATTTACCCCAGCATCCCGTCCTGCGAGAACACACGCTATTTACACACTTCATATACACCCATTGACCCCAGCATCCCATCTTGCGGGAACACACACTATTTACACACTTCATATACACCCATTTACCCCAGCATCCCATCCTGCGAGAACACACGCTATTTACACACTTCATATACACCCATTTACCCCAGCATCCCATCCTGCGGGAACACACGCTATTTACACACTTCATATACACCCATTTACCCCAGCATCCCATCCTGCGAGAACACACGCTATTTACACACTTCATATACACCCATTTACCCCAGCATCCCGTCCTGCGAGAACACACGCTATTTACACACTTCATATACACCCATTTACCCCAGCATCCCGTCCTGCGAGAACACACGCTATTTACACACTTCATATACACCCATTTACCCCAGCATACCATCCTGCAGGAACACACGCTATTTACACACTTCATATACACCCATTTACCCCAGCATCCCATCCTGCGGGAACACACGCTATTTACACACTTCATATACACCCATTTACCCCAGCATCCCATCCTGCGGGGACACAGGCTATTTACACACTTCATATACACCCATTTACCCCAGCATACCATCCTGCAGGAACACACGCTATTTACACACTTCATATACACCCATTTACCCCAGCATCCCGTCCTGCGAGAACACACGCTATTTACACACTTCATATACACCCATTTACCCCAGCATCCCGTCCTGCGAGAACACACGTTATTTACACACTTCATATACACCCATTTACCCCAGCATCCCATCCTGCGGGAACACACGCTATTTACACACTTCATATACACCCATTTACCCCAGCATCCCATCCTGCGAGAACACACGCTATTTACACACTTCATATACACCCATTTACCCCAGCATCCCGTCCTGCGGGAACACACGCTATTTACACACTTCATATACACCCATTTACCCCAGCATCCCATCCTGCGGGAACACACGCTATTTACACACTTCATATACACCTATTTACCCCAGCATCCCATCCTGCGAGAACACACGCTATTTACACACTTCATATACACCCATTTACCCCAGCATCCCGTCCTGCGAGAACACACGCTATTTACACACTTCATATACACCCATTTACCCCAGCATCCCATCCTGCGGGAACACACGCTATTTACACACTTCATATATACCCATTTACCCCAGCATCCCATCCTGCGAGAACACACGCTATTTACACACTTCATATACACCCATTTACCCCAGCATCCCGTCCTGCGAGAACACACGCTATTTACACACTTCATATACACCCATTTACCCCAGCATCCCGTCCTGCGAGAACACACGCTATTTACACACTTCATATACACCCATTTACCCCAGCATACCATCCTGCAGGAACACACGCTATTTACACACTTCATATACACCCATTTACCCCAGCATCCCATCCTGCGGGAACACACGCTATTTACACACTTCATATACACCCATTTACCCCAGCATCCCATCCTGCCGGAACACACGCTATTTACACACTTCATATACACCCATTTACCCCAGCATCCCATCCTGCGGGAACACACGCTATTTACACACTTCATATACACCCATTTACCCCAGCATCCCGTCCTGCGGGAACACACGCTATTTACACACTTCATATACACCCATTTACCCCAGCATCCCGTCCTGCGAGAACACACGCTATTTACACACTTCATATACACCCATTTACCCCAGCATCCCGTCCTGCGAGAACACACGCTATTTACACACTTCATATACACCCATTTACCCCAGCATCCCATCCTGCGGGAACACACGCTATTTACACACTTCATATACACCCATTTACCCCAGCATCCCATCCTGCGAGAACACACGCTATTTACACACTTCATATACACCCATTTACCCCAGCATCCCGTCCTGCGGGAACACACGCTATTTACACACTTCATATACACCCATTTACCCCAGCATCCCATCCTGCGGGAACACACGCTATTTACACACTTCATATACACCTATTTACCCCAGCATCCCATCCTGCGAGAACACACGCTATTTACACACTTCATATACACCCATTTACCCCAGCATCCCGTCCTGCGAGAACACACGCTATTTACACACTTCATATACACCCATTTACCCCAGCATCCCATCCTGCGGGAACACACGCTATTTACACACTTCATATACACCCATTTACCCCAGCATCCCGTCCTGCGAGAACACACGCTATTTACACACTTCATATACACCCATTTACCCTAGCATCCCATCCTGCGAGAACACACGCTATTTACACACTTCATATACGCCCATTTACCCCAGCATCCCATCCTGCGGGAACACACGCTATTTACACACTTCATATACACCCATTTACCCCAGCATCCCATCCTGCGGGAACACACGCTATTTACACACTTCATATACACCCATTTACCCCAGCATCCCATCCTGCGGGAACACACGCTATTTACACACTTCATATACACCCATTGACCCCAGCATCCCATCCTGCGGGAACACACGCTATTTACACACTTCATATACACCCATTGACCCCAGCATCCCATCCTGCGGGAACACACGCTATTTACACACTTTATACACCCATTTACCCCAGCATCCCATCCTGCGGGAACACACGCTATTTACACACTTCATATACACCCATTTACCCCAGCATCCCATCCTGCGGGAACACACGCTATTTACACACTTCATATACACCCATTTACCCCAGCATCCCATCCTGCGAGAACACACGCTATTTACACACTTCATATACACCCATTTACCCCAGCATCCCATCCTGCGGGAACACACGCTATTTACACACTTCATATACACCCATTTACCCCAGCATCCCATCCTGCGAGAACACACGCTATTTACACACTTCATATACACCCATTTACCCCAGCATCCCATCCTGCGAGAACACACGCTATTTACACACTTCATATACACCCATTTACCCCAGCATCCCGTCCTGCGAGAACACACGCTATTTACACACTTCATATACACCCATTTACCCCAGCATACCATCCTGCGGGAACACACGCTATTTACACACTTCATATACACCCATTTACCCCAGCATCCCATCCTGCGGGAACACACGCTATTTACACACTTCATATACACCCATTTACCCCAGCATCCCATCCTGCCGGAACACACGCTATTTACACACTTCATATACACCCATTTACCCCAGCATCCCATCCTGCCGGAACACACGCTATTTACACACTTCATATACACCCATTTACCCCAGCATCCCGTCCTGCGAGAACACACGCTATTTACACACTTCATATACACCCATTGACCCCAGCATCCCATCTTGCGGGAACACACACTATTTACACACTTCATATACACCCATTTACCCCAGCATCCCATCCTGCGAGAACACACGCTATTTACACACTTCATATACACCCATTTACCCCAGCATCCCATCCTGCGGGAACACACGCTATTTACACACTTCATATACACCCATTTACCCCAGCATCCCATCCTGCGAGAACACACGCTATTTACACACTTCATATACACCCATTTACCCCAGCATCCCGTCCTGCGAGAACACACGCTATTTACACACTTCATATACACCCATTTACCCCAGCATCCCGTCCTGCGAGAACACACGCTATTTACACACTTCATATACACCCATTTACCCCAGCATCCCATCCTGCAGGAACACACGCTATTTACACACTTCATATACACCCATTTACCCCAGCATCCCATCCTGCGGGAACACACGCTATTTACACACTTCATATACACCCATTTACCCCAGCATCCCATCCTGCGGGGACACAGGCTATTTACACACTTCATATACACCCATTTACCCCAGCATACCATCCTGCAGGAACACACGCTATTTACACACTTCATATACACCCATTTACCCCAGCATCCCGTCCTGCGGGAACACACGCTATTTACACACTTCATATACACCCATTTACCCCAGCATACCATCCTGCAGGAACACACGCTATTTACACACTTCATATACACCCATTTACCCCAGCATCCCGTCCTGCGAGAACACACGTTATTTACACACTTCATATACACCCATTTACCCTAGCATCCCATCCTGCCGGAACACACGCTATTTACACACTTCATATACACCCATTTACCCCAGCATCCCATCCTGCGGGAACACACGCTATTTACACACTTCATATACACCCATTTACCCCAGCATCCCGTCCTGCGGGAACACACGCTATTTACACACTTCATATACACCCATTTACCCCAGCATCCCGTCCTGCGAGAACACACGCTATTTACACACTTCATATACACCCATTTACCCCAGCATCCCGTCCTGCGAGAACACACGCTATTTACACACTTCATATACACCCATTTACCCCAGCATCCCATCCTGCGGGAACACACGCTATTTACACACTTCATATACACCCATTTACCCCAGCATCCCATCCTGCGAGAACACACGCTATTTACACACTTCATATACACCCATTTACCCCATCATCCCGTCCTGCGGGAACACACGCTATTTACACACTTCATATACACCCATTTACCCCAGCATCCCATCCTGCGGGAACACACGCTATTTACACACTTCATATACACCTATTTACCCCAGCATCCCATCCTGCGAGAACACACGCTATTTACACACTTCATATACACCCATTTACCCCAGCATCCCGTCCTGCGAGAACACACGCTATTTACACACTTCATATACACCCATTTACCCCAGCATCCCATCCTGCGGGAACACACGCTATTTACACACTTCATATATACCCATTTACCCCAGCATCCCATCCTGCGAGAACACACGCTATTTACACACTTCATATACACCCATTTACCCCAGCATCCCGTCCTGCGAGAACACACGCTATTTACACACTTCATATACACCCATTTACCCCAGCATCCCGTCCTGCGAGAACACACGCTATTTACACACTTCATATACACCCATTTACCCCAGCATACCATCCTGCAGGAACACACGCTATTTACACACTTCATATACACCCATTTACCCCAGCATCCCATCCTGCGGGAACACACGCTATTTACACACTTCATATACACCCATTTACCCCAGCATCCCATCCTGCCGGAACACACGCTATTTACACACTTCATATACACCCATTTACCCCAGCATCCCATCCTGCGGGAACACACGCTATTTACACACTTCATATACACCCATTTACCCCAGCATCCCGTCCTGCGGGAACACACGCTATTTACACACTTCATATACACCCATTTACCCCAGCATCCCGTCCTGCGAGAACACACGCTATTTACACACTTCATATACACCCATTTACCCCAGCATCCCGTCCTGCGAGAACACACGCTATTTACACACTTCATATACACCCATTTACCCCAGCATCCCATCCTGCGGGAACACACGCTATTTACACACTTCATATACACCCATTTACCCCAGCATCCCATCCTGCGAGAACACACGCTATTTACACACTTCATATACACCCATTTACCCCAGCATCCCGTCCTGCGGGAACACACGCTATTTACACACTTCATATACACCCATTTACCCCAGCATCCCATCCTGCGGGAACACACGCTATTTACACACTTCATATACACCTATTTACCTCAGCATCCCATCCTGCGAGAACACACGCTATTTACACACTTCATATACACCCATTTACCCCAGCATCCCGTCCTGCGAGAACACACGCTATTTACACACTTCATATACACCCATTTACCCCAGCATCCCATCCTGCGGGAACACACGCTATTTACACACTTCATATACACCCATTTACCCCAGCATCCCGTCCTGCGAGAACACACGCTATTTACACACTTCATATACACCCATTTACCCTAGCATCCCATCCTGCGAGAACACACGCTATTTACACACTTCATATACGCCCATTTACCCCAGCATCCCATCCTGCGGGAACACACGCTATTTACACACTTCATATACACCCATTTACCCCAGCATCCCATCCTGCGGGAACACACGCTATTTACACACTTCATATACACCCATTTACCCCAGCATCCCATCCTGCGGGAACACACGCTATTTACACACTTCATATACACCCATTGACCCCAGCATCCCATCCTGCGGGAACACACGCTATTTACACACTTCATATACACCCATTGACCCCAGCATCCCATCCTGCGGGAACACACGCTATTTACACACTTTATACACCCATTTACCCCAGCATCCCATCCTGCGGGAACACACGCTATTTACACACTTCATATACACCCATTTACCCCAGCATCCCATCCTGCGGGAACACACGCTATTTACACACTTCATATACACCCATTTACCCCAGCATCCCATCCTGCGAGAACACACGCTATTTACACACTTCATATACACCCATTGACCCCAGCATCCCATCCTGCGAGAACACACGCTATTTACACACTTCATATACACCCATTTACCCCAGCATCCCATCCTGCGGGAACACACGCTATTTACACACTTCATATATACTTATTTACCCCAGCATCCCATCCTGCGAGAACACACGCCATTTACACACTTCATATACACCCATTTACCCCAGCATCCCGTCCTGCGAGAACACACGCTATTTACACACTTCATATATATCCCTTTACACAGTGCCCACAGTGATGCTCGCACTGGGCAGGGGCTCTTACCTGGAACATGAACATAGCAAGTTTCTCGTTATACTCCCACTGCTTCAGCGCCAGCTCCACCTCCTGCGACACAGGCCCTGGGGGAGGGACACAGCCCCCAGTCACCTGGCGGTAATACTCTGCGATCTTCTGCAGCTGCTCCCACAGGTAACGTGTGATGATCTGAGTCCACTCTGCAGATGTAAGAGGTATGTAACCTGACACACAGGTGCAAACCACCCTCATTAAAGAAACACACACACAGACTGACAGTGCGTGGCACGTTATAACATCAGTCTCTTATACCATCTGTCACCGGATTAGCCCCTTTAAAGAGCGAGTTACCTATGAAGGGGTCCATGACGTGTCTCTTCTTCACCTTGGTCTCAGTGATGGCCGCATAATACGCACACGTCATCTTAATGAGCCAGGCCGCCCTCATCACGGGCACCGAGTAACGAGCCAGGAACCCAAACACCTCCTCCTTCTTACCGAAGATAGGGACCTGAGCACCCCAAGAGAGGGGGGCAGGTGAAAGAGAGAGAAGGAGCACATGCACGGACATGTTTATACTGTCACGTGTGTTCACACACCCCTTCAGGTGTTTATAGGCAACCATACACAGTGTGTGTGTGTGTGTGTGTGTGTGTGTGTGTGTGTGTGTGTGTGTGTGTGTGTGTGTGTGTGTGTGTGTGTGTGTGTGTGTGTGTGTGTGTGTGTGTGTGTATACATACATGTATATATATATATCCACCCCCCGCCCCTGGTTGTGTACACCACCCGTACGCACCCACCAACAATATATATATATATATATACATACACACACACACACACACACACACAGACAAAGAACTAGAAGACTAACTTGAAAAGATTAAATGGGATAATATTATTTGCCTTTGTGAAGTTAGAAGAAAAGATGAAGGCCTCTATGAGGTCAAAAGCGGACACCTATTCCATTACAGAGGTACAGATACTAGAAGAATCAGTGGAGTGGGCTTAATCATTAATAAGAGACGGAGACAAAAAACATTCTGGAAAATGACCGTTCATCGGAAAGAGCAGACAGTTGTCATTCAGCTGACCGAGATACAGGCTTCAAATAATCCCAAGTGTACACTCCAACATCAAGTCATGCAGACACTGAAATCAACCAGCAACAAAGGAAATTGTCACCAAGAGCATTATGGGAGATTTCAATGCAAAGATTGGTGCCCTGCAGAAAAAGCAAGCATGGGTTGGTAAGTATGGTTACGGTAACGGGTGAACGTGGGGACAGATTGGGAAAAGTTCTTCATCATGAATTCATTCTTCAAGAAGAATACAAATAGAAAAGGGACCGGACCTAATGAGATAATGAAATGTACTATATCCTCGCTAACAAACACGTGGTTGTGACTGCGCAGTCCTAAACCGGTGTGACACAAGAAGTGACCACGGATTGGTTCGCTGCAAATTCCATCTGAACGCAAAGATGGAAAAAAGAAAAACGGTTAAAAAGATTTTAAAAAATGGTCTCCCGTGACAAATATAACAAGGACAAATCATATGGACTAACCACACAAAGAAGAGATAAGAGTAGGAACCTCAAAAAGTGAATCACTCTGGGGACAAAGTACCCAGAGTAATCTCAACCGGACGGTTATGAACAAAGCGGTAACCTAAAATCCCTCACTCCTCTAAGGACAATTGCAATGCTGCTGTATGTAAACCCAATCTCGTATGCCAGGGAACCCCTACAATGAAACCAAAATCAATCCCCAGATGTCTGCAAAAGGGATACAGAAACACGTCTAAAATAAGTGTCCCCTAACAATCTATAGATTGCATTCTTATACATAGGGTCATAGGGTTTGCAAAGATAAGGCTTAGAGTAAAGGTGTCAAATAGTCCTGATATGCAACAACCTCTATATGAGGAGCATAAAGTTGAACAGTCCAAAGACTGATATGACAGTGATGTAACAATGAAACCAATGCAGAAATACTCAGCCAGTTTGATGCACAAAGAGTCACTGATATAACTGGAAATGTTTTCAAAAGAGGTAACTCCGATTGAGTGCGCAGAATAAGTAGTCCTTCTGAGAATTAAATGTCCAAGATATAACAGGAGGCGTCCGTCTCAACCACTAACACGTTTCGCCCTACTGGGCTTCTTCCCAGACCACTCTGGTCAAGAGAGACCCTGTCGAAGGCAAAAGCAGTGAGGACAGTACGGCCTGACTCATGTTGGTAAGGAAAATGGCGAGCTATTGATGTGATTTTTTTTCAATGAATCAAGGTCACGTTTTGCATTTTTATGTTGCGTGTATGTTCCAAAACTCGGAACCGAACTGCCCTTGTGGTCATACCAACAAGACCACGAGGGCAGGAAAGATGATAAACAACTCCTTTACTTTTACAATTGAGAAATGCCAAAATATTGTATGACGGTAACCCTGCTGAATCAGAGAAAGACGCCGCCTGTCGCATGTATCTGCAAGCAGAGAAACACGCCGCCTGTCGCATGTATCTGCAAGCAGAGAAAAACGCCGCCTGTCGCATGTATCTGCAAGCAGAGAAACACGCCGCCTGTCGCATGTATCTGCAAGCAGAGAAACACGCCGCCTGTCGCATGTATCTGCAAGCAGAGAAACACGCGGCCTGTCGCATGTATCTGCAAGCAGAGAAACACGCGGCCTGTCGCATGTATCTGCAAGCAGAGAAACACGCCGCCTGTCGCATGTATCTGCAAGCAGAGAAACACGCGGCCTGTCGCATGTATCTGCAAGCAGAGAAACACGCCGCCTGTCGCATGTATCTGCAAGCAGAGAAACACGCCGCCTGTCGCATGTATCTGCAAGCAGAGAAACACGCCGCCTGTCGCATGTATCTGCAAGCAGAGAAACACGCGGCCTGTCGCATGTATCTGCAAGCAGAGAAACACGCGGCCTGTCGCATGTATCTGCAAGCAGAGAAACACGCCGCCTGTCGCATGTATCTGCAAGCAGAGAAACACGCCGCCTGTCGCATGTATCTGCAAGCAGAGAAACACGCCGCCTGTCGCATGTATCTGCAAGCAGAGAAACACGCCGCCTGTCGCATGTATCTGCAAGCAGAGAAACACGCCGCCTGTCGCATGTATCTGCAAGCAGAGAAACACGCCGCCTGTCGCATGTATCTGCAAGCAGAGAAACACGCCGCCTGTCGCATGTATCTGCAAGCAGAGAAACACGCCGCCTGTCGCATGTATCTGCAAGCAGAGAAACACGCCGCCTGTCGCATGTATCTGCAAGCAGAGAAACACGCCGCCTGTCGCATGTATCTGCAAGCAGAGCAACTGCCGCATTTATAAAAACCTTTCTTGTTGAAACTGGACAAAAAAGTGGTACCGACCTGAGGGACATAGTGACCATGCACCAGTTTGTCTGAGGGACATAGTGACCATGCACCAGTTTGTCTGAGGGACATAGTGACCATGCACCAGTTTATCTGAGGGACATAGTGACCATGCACCAGTTTGTCTGAGGGACATAGTGACCATGCACCAGTTTATCTGGCAGGTTTGGAGACCTGCGGCTAGTCAGAGTAACATGGTCACCCAATGAGTTTTTTTCAAGTCTTTATCCGTCAGAAGGATATTCCAATGTTTTGTAAGATGCCCCTCAGGTCGGACCACTGTTGGTTAAAAGTGCTTACAAACCTAATTTTCTTAGAATCCTGATATTTGGGTTTGGGTTGTAGTAAGCTCCCCCGTTTACAACGAAGGCTATTTTTGTAGCTCCTTTCTACCCTCTCCCTACTATAGCCTCTCCTGAGGAAACGATCTTTAAGTTCCTTGGCTCTCATTTAAAAAATGTCCTGGGACGAACAGTTACGTTTGAGTCAAAGGAACTCACTTCTGGAGATGCCTCTAACTTGATGCTCAGGGTGTGAACTCATGGCATGAAGCACTGAATTAGTGGCAGTATGTTTACGGAAAATATCCGTTTGAATGCCTCCAGTCTGATCCACACTAATCCTGATATCAAGAAACTCCACAGAAGTAGAACTACAATTGAAGGTAAGCTTTATGTTACGTTCGTTGTGGTTGAGGATATCGATGAAACCTGCAAATTCTGCACCGGAGCCCTGCCAAATCACCAGGATGACATCAATGTACCTCAACCACAACAAAGCCAAGTTGGTAAAGGCCCGATAAACATCCGAAAAGACCACCTCCCTTTCCCACCAGCCCAAGAAGAGATTGGCATAGGAGGGTGCACGCGCCGCACCCATTGATGTGCCTCTAATCTGCAAAAAAAATTGTTTTTAAACACAAAATAATTATGGGTTAATATAAATTGAAGTAATGTTATAATAAAATCAACTTAATCAAAAGAAATATTTAGCATAAGTACAAAGTGTTTTGATACTCTGAGGCGGTCACAATGGGGAATGCTGGTATCAGGGATTCCACGGGGCGAGAGGAAGGTATGCTCGTCGGCCGTGATGCAGTCCAACCTGGACAGCACATCCATGGTGTGTCTCAGGTAAGATTGTGTTACAGAGGCACAGAAATTAGTTAATAAATTTGCACGCGGGCTCGCACAACACCCCCCCCCCCCTCACCATGCCAGAAACAATGGGTCTCCCTGGTGGGCGAGAGGGGCTCTTGTGGATCTTAGGCCTCGGACATAGTAAGCGCTTAGGTGCTGCTGCTCGCTCTTGCTTGCTGCCACTCGCTCTACCAGGAGCTTTTTGCTGTCCTGGCAGAGGAGACAGCAAGCGCGCTTGGGAGGCGGGTATCACTGTGTGTGTGTGTGTCACTTGATAGCTATGTGTGTGTCACTTGGTAGCTGTGTGTGTGTGTCACTTTGAAGTGGTGTGTGTGTGTGTGTGTGTGTCACTTGATAGCTATGTGTGTGTCACTTGGTAGCTGTGTGTGTGTGTCACTTTGAAGTGGTGTGTGTGTGTGTGTGTGTGTGTGTGTGTGTGTGTGTGTGTGTGTGTGTGTGTGTGTGTGTGTGTGTGTGTGTGTGTGTGTGTGTGTGTGTGTGTGTGTGTGTGTGTGTGTGTGTGTTATATATTTTAAAAATTAAAAAAAAAAAGACATGTGAGAATAAATTATTTATTAACATTGTGCAACTTTGATAAATATATTCACACACATACAACACACACATACAACACACACAACACAAACACCTCTGCTGGTCTGGTGGCTCTGTAGTTACAATTCCGGATCGGCTGCAGCCCCATTGGATGGGAACGGTCACGTGACCGCTCCTCCGCTTCCCCGAGCGTCAAATTTCAAACTTGCCTGTCTCAGGGAAGTTTCTCAGCCTCCGCACGCATCAGCACGCATGCGGAGGGAGAAACTATAGCCGCGCTGATAACAGATGCAGGGGCTTTGTGCATCTGTTCAGCGCGGCTCAGCACGGCGACGCTGAGTTCACTATGTCCTGGGCCTTAGGGAGTAAATAAAACGTTGGTACCAACGGACATTTTGGAATAAGGCCATCATAGTTACACTGAGAAATAACCCCATCACTCAAAGCTGATCATAAAATATGGTCTAAATCTGACCTAAATTGGGTTGTAGGGTCACACATAAGTTCAGCATAACAGAGGGGGGTCACAAAGTTGTTTATAAGCCTCCCTCTGATTCAGCAGGGTTACCGTCATACAATATTTTGACATTTCTCAATTGTAAAAGTAAAAGAGTTGTTTATCATCTTTCCTGCCCTCGTGGTCTTGTTGGTATGACCACAAGGGCAGTTCGGTTCCGAGTTTTGGAACATACACGCAACATAAAAATGCAAAACGTGACCTTGATTCATTTTTTTTAAAATCACATCAATAGCTCGCCATTTTCCTTACCAACATGAGTCAGGCCGTACTGTCCTCACTGCTTTTGCCTTAGACAGGGTCTCTCTTGGCATCCGCAGTGGAGATCTTGAGAGAGCCTTGTTGGGGCGCGAATGCAGGTGTATAGTACAGTTGGGGACAATGGTACCTCAGGGTCTTAATGACTAGCTTGGTTTTGCCATGTTCCTTTAAAATTGTTTGTTCCATTATACCAGTATAGTTTACAAACACCTAGTGCATCTAGTGATACTTGTCACCACAGCCTCATGGGAAATGAAGATGTGACGATATGACAGAGGAGTCCAACTATGAAGATTTAAGCCGTATCAACAGTTACAGCAGCAAGAAAAGCCAATACTGGACCAGTCATCTCTGCTAGATCTCAAGCTGGATACAGTCTAATCAATTCCAACTCAGTTATTAGGCTCTGATTCGCCAATGACATTTATCTTTATATCTAGCCTTAGCAGCGTTACAGCACTCTCTGTGAGATCTAATGTTTGTGTTATAATTCTATTATTTTGGAAATTCTCCTTTTCTGATGTTTCCCACTGCTAATATATTATGTCATGTCTAACTGTTACATGGTTGGTTACTCTCAATAGCGTTTCGCGTTACTATGGGAACAGTGATTGCATAGTCTTTGAATACAAATGTTAGCTATAGTAGAACGCCGATCCTGCACAGTTACACTGTGCGGGTCTATTTCAATCTCTTATGTGGGCACTAAATTAGATGATATATATACACACACCCACACACATATATATATATATACATATATATATACATATATACATATATACCTATATATATATATTTGAAATATATACAATTTTGAGGGCTAGTATGTTAAAAAACACAGCACTTCACAGCAGCCTTCCTATTGTTTATTGGGGGTAGTACCGGGTTAATATAGTGATGTGACGTAATGACGCCAAGAGCGTCATGACATCAGCCAGCTGTGGCGTTTGTAATCAGCGGTTACACTCGGCTTTTTACAAGGAATCACCTGGGTAAGCCTTAGTTTTGACACAAATTTTTAAGTGCAGTTCTGTCTATAAATAGTACGTTCCTTCATGTGCAAACTCCACTCCCAGAAGAAGAATGATGTCGAAACGCGTTGGAGCAGGAGTTTTTTGGCTCTCTTCTCACTATGTTTCATGGGCCGTGCATCTGTATTAACGGATCATTTGGCGATGTATTAAGGACTGTGTTCTATGCCTGGACTGACCTTTTTTGAGTCACTATTTTTTACACTGCCACAGGACTTTATGGAATCGTTTAGCTAGCTATTCTATTATACTATTAGCTTCCACTGTTAGCTTCTAGTGTTTTTCAGAATATCCATACTGTGTTTCCTGTGTGTGTGCAGCTGAATGTCCATTTTCCCTGTAGCCTTGCCCTTTGTTCACAATATGTGTGGTTGTGACATTATCCTGTAAAGGGGAGGTTACTTTGTATCCTCCTTGGATATGGATTACCCATGTGTGCTCATGCTATAACATTAATGGTATGTCCAGTGCTCACCTTGTCCCCTCTGGGATTTGAGGAGTTTTGTTGGAGTCCCCCTCTGTTTTATTATTCTCCCCTTGTTTTTATGTAATTAATAAATTGTTATTCTTTTCGGTACACCTGTGTGCTCCTTCTTGGATATATTTTTCGGAGATATAGAGATAGAGATAGATATAGAGATAGATATATAGAAAACGAATAGACGATACCGTTCTGTGGCTAACGAAATGCTTTTATTTGTGCGAGCTTTCAAGATACACTGTTCGTGATGTAAGAGAGTGTGTGGGTATGTGTGTATGTGTGTGTATATGTGTGTGTAAATATAAATTTATAAAGTGCCCACAGTGTACAGGCAGTTCTCGGTTATCCGACGCAATGCGTTACTCAAAATGGCGTCGGATAGCGAAGCGTCGTAAAGCGAAACCCGTTTTCCCATAGGAACACTGTTTAAATCAAACGTTCCGTTCCTGAAGGCATTTTTAATGCTAAAATACACAGAAAATGTTACTCAAGCAATAAGATATGCAGCACACACATAGATTATGATGGAACCATTATATTTATTGATTCCAGAACTGTAAAATAAAACTATAAAAATAAAACTATGCTGTATTCTGTACAGAAATGTACATGAGCAAAAAAAACACATCAATTATTGGAGGAAGATGATTGGGGGGGGGGGGATCTTCAACAGACAACGGACTTTTTGGAGGTGATGTAGGTGGAGTTGAAGGTTTCGGCCTCTTGAAGAATCTCTTCATTGAAGTCTGGACAGATCCTTTCCTTTTCTGCGTGTAGATCTCTCTATAGCAGCTGATTTGGTTAGACACCCCACGACTGACTGTTGAACTCCGTTCAATGTTAGGGTCATTGTCCTCAAATATGGCCAGTGCGCTATCAATGTGCTTGAATGCCGCAGCCAACATTTTGCTTGACAATGATTTACGTGGCTGTGGCTGTGCCACATCAGCAGATTGGTGGGCCTCCTCTTCAGCAATTTTTTGCTCTTCTAATTGCGTCAGGTCTTCATTGCTCAACTCGTTAGAATGTGAGGCGAGCAACTCCTCAATATCCTCGGTTTCCACCTCCAAGTTGAGATCTCTGGCCATTTGCACAACAGTTTCTGTAACTTCTGCAACAGTCTCTGTAAGGCCTTGGACATCAGACACAAAATCAGGGCACAAATTACTCCAAACTCCATTTAGATTGGATTGTTTCACCCCATTCCATGTCTCTCCGATGTTTCTCACTGCATGGAGAATGTTGTAACCCTTCCAAAATTCTTTTAAGGTTGGACCACCTTCCACATCGGTTGCTCTGATGGCCTGGGCAAATGTTCGCCTAAGATAGTAGGCCTTGAAGGAAGGGATAACCCCCTGGTCCATCGGCTGTATCAATGAGGTGGTGTTGGGGGGCATGAACACCACCATGACGTTTGGATGATGGTCATCCAGGTATACGGGATGGCCAGGACCATTGTCCAGGAGCAGCAATGCTTTGAAATCGAGGTTCTGGTTCATGCAATATAATTGCACAGCTGGAATAAATTGATGCTGGAACCAGTCCTCAAAAAGGCTCCCTGTTACCCATGCCTTACGGTTGGACTTCCAAATCACTGGAAGTGTGCTCTTTGCATAACCCTTGAATGCCCTAGGGTTTTCTGCATGATAAACAAGCAAAGGTTTTAGCTTGAAATCACCTGCAGCATTTGATCCAAGCAGAAGAGTCAGCCTGTCCTTTGCAACTTTAAACCCAGGCATTGATTTTTCCTCTTTTGCAATGTAGCTTCTACTGGGCATTTTCTTCCAGTAGAGCCCAGTCTCATCAACATTGAATACTTGACGTGCGCAATAGCCACCGTCCTCTATAATTTTGGCCAATGTAACAGGGAAGGTTTTAGCTGACTCCTCATCCACACTAGCAGCTTCCCCGGTCACTTTAATGTTATGCAAGTTTGCCCTCTCTTTAAACCGCATAAACCAGCCCTTACTTGCAGTGAACGTTTCCTCAGTGGCCCCTTCTCCATGCTGTAGCTTAATGTCCTCATACAGACTCAAAGCCTTGGCCTGAATTAAGGCTGAACTAATGGGCACATGACGCTGGGATTGATCTTCCAGCCATATGATGAGGAGTTTTTCCACCTCAGCAATATGCCCAGCACGTTGCCTTATTGTTGTACCTTGCATAGGTGCTGAGCCCTTGATCTGTTCCAGGATTCTTGCCTTGTCTTTGATTATTGTCACAATAGTTGTGCGAGGTATATCCAAGGCACGTCCAATTTCTGTGTTCGTCTCTCCTTTCTCAGAGCGCTTTATTATGTTTTGCTTGGTCTCCAAAGTTATAGATTTTCTATTCCTTTTTGGAGTAACAGCACTTTGCTTTTTGCTTTGATCAGCCATGGTTTAGGGCCTAAAATACACCACCAAACCTTCACACAGACTGTTCAGAATGATTTCCCTAGCCTGCAGCCGTCTGGTTGTTCATTTGTAGCAATTTTTTAAAGCGTCGTAAGAGCGTCGGATAAGCCGTTCGGGCGTCGTAAAACGGGCCATAGGGATGCATTGACAAGCGTCGGATAAGCCGTTCATCGTAAAACGAAACGTCGTAAAACGAGGACCATACGATGAACAATCTGGCCATACGATGAACGATCTGAAGGTGGCCATACTCAAAGGTAATCTTGGAACATCGAAAGAGAGACGGTTGCATGAATGCAAATTTATGCAACTGTTCGGGACACTTAGCGATGGCCTAAACCGAGACCGCAGCTTCATGAGTCACTACCCTGACACGAGATATCTCTTCCCATGAGTGCTAAAGGCCATGTCTATACATACTGCGCTATATGAATTCACACACAGCTGTCTCTTACACATACATATGTACAGTGTAATTATATCCCTATCAATAGGGACCACATAGTATCTACACACATTAATAGCAATGCAACACTCTCTTACATTTCTACACCTACCCACACTATTGGTATACACTCCTACACACACCTTTTGTAAAGCACTGTATATACTGTGGGTGCTTTATAAATTTATACACACACACACACACACACACACACTACACACACTACACAGGGGGGAGGGATAGGCTTCAGTGACAGATACATTCCAAGATGCATTGTTTTTAAGTAGTAAAACCCTTTCTTGCTTTATCCATTGTAACACCAGGGGAAGAGGAGATCAGTGTATCTCGAAAGCTCGCACAAATAAAAGCATTTTGTTAGCCACAGAACTGTATCGTCTATTCGTTTTTGATTATTAAGCTCGGCTAACACGGTACCGATACCTCTACACACACACATACATATCGCTTGTGAGCACATTTACATGTCTTAGACAGGTCTGCAACCCTGCCTTTCACCATTATCACATAGCATACGGTGCTTCCACTGGAGCAAGGAATTCTGGGAAATTACATGCAAATGAGCACACATTCACCTTTTGCCTAAAATCCATTTTTACATGGTACCCTTATAAGCTTATGCTTGCTGCATTACACAGCTTTTCAGCACAGCCTGTTTTAAGGTGGATGGATATACATCTCACACACATATATATACAAAGCCCTTGCACTTCTATATGGTCACAGTACCCCTTGTACTGACCTTCTTGGACAGGTGTGTGAGAGGCTTGGTGCCACCCAGGTCAGTGAACCAATTGTTGATGGAGCTCTGGGAGCGAGCAGTCACCAGCCAAAAGTTGTCCTTCTGATTGACCTGTGGCTTCCTGCGGCCAGTGTCCGGCAGAGTGTTACAGCGCAGCTTTTCTGCCATGATACTACTGAAGTTAGAGCTGATCTGAGGGGCAGAGATAAGGCCGTGAGATCAAGGAGCACAGAACAAGGGCAAAGTGGGTACAGAGTACAGACAGAGAGAAAAGGGACCCAGGGGGGAGGGGGGGAGAGGAGTAGAGGGGGGGAGAGGAGTAGAGGGGACTCGGGGGGGGGGGGGAAGAGGAGTGTAGGGGCCCCCGGGGAAGAGGAGTAGAGGAGTGTAGGGGCCCCCGGGGAAGAGGAGTGTAGGGGCCCCCGGGGAAGAGGAGTAGAGGAGTGTAGGGGACCCCGGGGAAGAGGAGTAGAGGAGTGTAGGGGCCCCTGGGGAAGAGGAGTAGAGGAGTGTAGGGGCCCCTGGGGAAGAGGAGTAGAGGAGTGTAGGGGACCCTGGGGAAGAGGAGTAGAGGAGTGTAGGGGACCCTGGGGAAGAGGAGTAGAGGAGTGTAGGGGACCCTGGGGAAGAGGAGTAGAGGAGTGTAGGGGACCCTGGGGAAGAGGAGTAGAGGAGTGTAGGGGACCCTGTGGAAGAGGAGTAGAGGAGTGTAGGGGACCCTGGGGAAGAGGAGTGTAGGGGACCCTGGGGAAGAGGAGTAGAGGAGTGTAGGGGACCCCGGGGAAGAGGAGTAGAGGAGTGTAGGGGACCCTGGGGAAGAGGAGTAGAGGAGTGTAGGGGCCCCTGGGGAAGAGGAGTGTAGGGGACCCTGGGGAAGAGGAGTGTAGGGGCCCCTGGGGAAGAGGAGTGTAGGGGACCCTGGGGAAGAGGAGTGTAGGGGACCCTGGGGAAGAGGAGTAGAGGAGTGTAGGGGACCCCGGGGAAGAGGAGTAGAGGAGTGTAGGGGACCCTGGGGAAGAGGAGTAGAGGAGTGTAGGGGACCCCGGGGAAGAGGAGTAGAGGAGTGTAGGGGACCCTGGGGAAGAGGAGTAGAGGAGTGTAGGGGCCCCTGGGGAAGAGGAGTAGAGGAGTGTAGGGGCCCCTGGGGAAGAGGAGTAGAGGAGTGTAGGGGCCCCCGGGGAAGAGGAGTAGAGGAGTGTAGGGGACCCTGGGGAAGAGGAGTAGAGGAGTGTAGGGGCCCCTGGGGAAGAGGAGTAGAGGAGTGTAGGGGACCCTGGGGAAGAGGTGTAGAGGAGTGTAGGGGACCCTGGGGAAGAGGAGTAGAGGAGTGTAGGGGACCCCGGGGAAGAGGAGTAGAGGAGTGTAGGGGACCCCGGGGAAGAGGAGTAGAGGAGTGTAGGGGACCCCGGGGAAGAGGAGTAGAGGAGTGTAGGGGACCCCGGGGAAGAGGAGTAGAGGAGTGTAGGGGACCCCGGGGAAGAGGAGTAGAGGAGTGTAGGGGACCCTTGGGAAGAGGAGTAGAGGAGTGTAGGGGCCCCTGGGGAAGAGGTGTAGAGGAGTGTAGGGGACCCCGGGGAACAGGAGTAGAGGAGTGTAGGGGACCCTGGGGAAGAGGAGTAGAGGAGTGTAGGGGACCCTGGGGAAGAGGAGTAGAGGAGTGTAGGGGACCCTGGGGAAGAGGAGTAGAGGAGTGTAGGGGACCCTGGGGAAGAGGAGTAGAGGAATGTAGGGGACTATGGGGAAGAGGAGTAGAGGAGTGTAGAGGACCCTGGGGAAGAGGTGTAGAGGAGTGTAGGGGACCCTGGGGAAGAGGAGTAGAGGAGTGTAGGGGACCCTGGGGAAGAGGAGTAGAGGAGTGTAGGGGACCCTGGGGAAGAGGAGTAGAGGAGTGTAGGGGACCCTGGGGAAGAGGAGTAGAGGAGTGTAGGGGACCCCGGGGAAGAGGAGTAGAGGAGTGTAGGGGACCCTGGGGAAGAGGAGTAGAGGAGTAGAGGAGTGTAGGGGACCCTGGGGAAGAGGAGTAGAGGAGTGTAGGGGACCCTGGGGAAGAGGAGTAGAGGAGTGTAGGGGACCCTGGGGAAGAGGAGTAGAGGCGTGTAGGGGTCCCTGGGGAAGAGACATATGGATCACCTTGGCTGGGTTAAAGTTGACATTCTTGGCACTGCCATGCTCATCCCCAGACACGGCTGGCTGGTTATTGAATCCTTGCTTCACGTTTAGAGCGGTCAGCTCATCCTGGATACACAAAGGAACGGTGAGGACATCTCCTGTACTCCCTACAATCACACGTGATCTGAGCACCGCAGGAATAGCAGAAGCTGGGTGACAGCTTTACATGGAGATGAATCCCTCTCCTCAGTCTAATCCCCGCTACTCTGCCGCCTGCGTCTGGTGCCCTGCGATCTGTATCTGGCCCGCAGCCTTCCTTCTTTATCTCTCCCTCCCCCACAGTCTCACTTCCCCTCCCCCACAGTCTCACTTCCCCTCCCCCACAGTCTCACTTCCCCTCCCCCACGGTCCCCCACAGTCCTCACTTCCCCTCCCCCACGGTCCCCCCAGTCTCTCTTTCCCCCCCTCAGTCCCCCCAGTCTCTTTCCCCCCCTCAGTCCCCCAGTCTCTCTTTCCCCCCCTCAATCCCCCAGTCTCTCTTTCCCCCCCTCAATCCCCCCAGTCTCTCTTCCCCCCCTCAGTCCCCCAAGTCTCAGTCTCCAAACCCCCAGCCACCCTCTCTCTCCTCCCCTCCGCCATGGACGCCCAGTCTCTCCCTCTCCCCAGCCTCAGTTTCTCTCTTTCCCCCCCTCCCCTACGGTCCCCCCAATCTCAGTCTCTCTCCCCCCCTTCCTCGGTCTCTCTCTTCCCTCCCTCACAGTCCCCCCAGTCTAGTCTCTCTTCCCCCCCCCGAATCCCCAATCTCCTCCCCTCCATCTCTCCTCTCCCCCCGTCTCCCCTCCCCCGTCTCCCTCCGCCCACTCTCCCTCCGCCCCCACGTCTCTCCCCCCATGTCTCCCCTCCCCCCGTCTCCCCTCCCCCATTTCCCCTCTCCCCCGTCACCTCTCTCCCCCAGTCACCTCTCTCCCCAGTCACCTCTCTCCCCCAGTCACCTCTATCCCCCAGTCACCTCTATCCCCCAGTCACCTCTCTCCCCCAGTCACCTCTCTCCCCCAGTCACCTCTCTCCCCCAGTCACCTCTCTCCCCCAGTCACCTCTCTCCCCCTCCTTCCAGTCTCCTCTCCCAGTCACTTCTCTCCCCCCCAGTCACCTCTCCCCAGTCAGCTCTCTCACCCCCAGTCACCTCTCTCACCCCCAGTCACCTCTCTCACCCCCAGTCACCTCTCTCACCCCCAGTCTCCTTTCTCCCCCCCGGTCACCTCTCTCCCCCCCCCCGGTCACCTCTCCCAAGTCACCTCTCTCCCCCCCAGTCACCTCTCTCCCCCCCAGTCACCTCTCTCCCCCCCAGTCACCTCTCTCCCCCCCAGTCACCTCTCTCCCCTCCAGTCACCTCTCTCCCTCCAGTCAACCTCTCTCCCCCCAGTCACCTCTCTCCCCCCCCAGTCACCTCTCTCCCCCCCAGTCTCCTCTCTCCCCCCCCGTCTCCTCTCTCCCCCCCAGTCTCCTCTCCCCAGTCACCTCTCTCCCCCCCAGTCTCCTCTCCCCAGTCACCTCTCTCTCCCCCAGTCACCTCTCTCCACCCCAGTCACCTCTCTCCCCCCCAGTCACCTCTCTCCCCCCCAGTCACCTCTCTCCCCCCCAGTCACCTCTCTCTCCCCTCCAGTCACCTCTCTCCCCCCCAGTCTCCTCTCTCCCCCCCAGTCACCTCTCTCCCACCCAGTCACCTCTCTCCCCCCCAGTCTCCTCTCCCCAGTCACCTCTCTCCCACCCAGTCACCTCTCTCCCACCCAGTCACCTCTCTCCCACCCAGTCTCCTCTCCCCAGTCACCTCTCTCCCCCCCCAGTCTCCTCTCCCCAGTCACCTCTCCCCCCCAGTCTCCTCTCTCCCCCCCAGTCTCCTCTCTCCCCCCCAGTCTCCTCTCTCCCCCCCAGTCACCTCTCTCCCCCCCAGTCTCCTCTCTCCCCCCCAGTCTCCTCTCTCCCCCCAGTCTCCTCTCTCCCCCCCAGTCACCTCTCTCCCCCCCAGTCTCCTCTCTCCCCCCCAGTCTCCTCTCCCCAGTCACCTCTCTCCCACCCAGTCTCCTCTCCCCAGTCACCTCTCTCCCCCCCAGTCACCTCTCTCCCCCCCAGTCTCCTCTCTCCCCCCCAGTCTCCTCTCCCCAGTCACCTCTCTCCCACCCAGTCTCCTCTCCCCAGTCACCTCTCTCCCCCCCAGTCTCCTCTCCCCAGTCACCTCTCTCCCCACCCAGTCTCCTCTCCCCAGTCACCTCTCTCCCCCCCAGTCACCTCTCTCCCCCCCCAGTCACCTCTCCCCCCCTGTCTCCTCTCTCCCCCCCAGTCTCCTCTCTCCCCCCAGTCTCCTCTCTCCCCCCCAGTCTCCTCTTTCCCCCCCAGTCTCCTCTCTCCCCCCCAGTCTCCTCTCTCCCCCCCCAGTCTCCTCTCCCCAGTCACCTCTCTCCCCCCCAGTCTCCTCTCTCCCCCCCAGTCACCTCTCTCCCCCCCAGTCACCTCTCTCCCCCCCAGTCTCCTCTCTCCCCCCCCCAGTGTCCTCTCTCCCCCCCAGTGTCCTCTCTCCCCCAGTCTCCTCTCTCCCCCCCAGTCACCTCTCTCCCCAGTCACCTCTCTCCCCCCCAGTCCCCTCTTTCCCCCCCAGTCCCCTCTTTCTCCCCCAGTCTCCTCTCTCCCCCCCAGTCACCTCTCTCCCCCCAGTCTCCTCCCCCAGTCACCTCTCTCCCCCCCAGTCTCCTCTCTCCCCCCCAGTCAGCTCTCTCCCCCCCAGTCACCTCTCTCCCCCCCGTCACCTCTCTCCCCCCCCAGACACCTCTCTCCCCCCCAGACACTCTCTCCCCCCCAGTCTCCTCTCTCCCCCCCAGTCTCCTCTCTCCCCCCCAGTCTCCTCTCTCCCCCCGTCACCTCTCTCCCCCCCAGTCACCTCTCTCACCCCCCAGTCACCTCTCTCACCCCCCAGTCACCTCTCTCACCCCCCAGTCACCTCTCTCACCCCCCAGTCACCTCTCTCACCCCCCAGTCACCTCTCTCACCCCCCAGTCACCTCTCTCACCCCCAGTCACCTCTCTCCCCCCCAGTTCACCTCTCTCCCCCCCAGTCTCCTCTCCCCAGTCACCTCTCTCCCCCCCAGTCACCTCTCTCCCCCCCAGTCACCTCTCTCTCCCCCCACCCACAATCCCACCTCCTTCTGCTTGGCGTCCTGCGGGTACACGTCGGGCGGTCCGAGCCGCGGTCTCTTCAGGGCTCTGTGCTCGTAACTCAGGATTCCGAAGGCCGCCATTTTCCGTCCCTCAGCGGCAGAGCCGGCGGCACGCGCACGGCGTGCCGAACGTACGTAAAAAAACACAGAGCGCAACTGAGGAGCGCGCACGTGTGTTGTCATCGGAAGTAAGGGCAGTGACGCAGCAGCGGCCATGTTTGATTTTGGCAGAGGATGTCACCAGGCTGTCATTGTGAGACTTGTGGTTCTGTGTGTGGGGACAGACCCCCGTGACCCGGACTAATCCCACATCCTTCAAATCCTAACAGGGAACCCCCACATAATGCACGCGCACTCCCTGCGTCAGCACCGCGCACTCCCTGCGTCAGCACCGCACTCCCTGCGTTAGCACCGTGCACTCCCTGCGTCTGCACCGCGCACTCCCTGCTTAATCACCGCACTCCTGCGTCAGCACCGCGCACTCCCTGCTGTCAGCACCGCGCACTCACTGCGTGGGCACCGCGCACTCCCTAACGTCAGCACCGCGCACTCCCTGTGTCAGCACCGCTCACTCCCCTGCTTAATCACTGCACTCCCTGCGTCAGCCACCGCATTCCCTGTGTCAGCACCGCGCACTCCCTGTGTCAGCACCGCATTCCCTGTGTCAGCACCGCGCACTCCCTGTGTCAGCACCGCTCACTCCCTGTGTCAGCACCGCGCACTCCCTGCATCAGCACCGCATTCCCTGTGTCAGCACCCGCGCACTCCCTGTGTCAGCACCGCGCACTCACTGCGTGGGCACCGCGCACTCCCTACGTCAGCACCGCGCACACCCTGTGTCAGCACCGCTCACTCCCTGCTTAATCACTGCACTCCCTGCGTCAGCACCGCATTCCCTGTGTCAGCACCGCGCACTCCCTGCGTCAGCACCGCATTCCCTGTGTCAGCACCGCGCATTCCCTGTGTCAGCACCGCGCACTCCCTGTGTCAGCACCGCGCACTCCCTGTGTCAGCCACCGCGCACTCCCTGTGTCAGCACCGCACTCCCTGTGTCAGCACCGCGCACTCCCTGTGTCAGCACCGCACTCCCTGTGTCAGCACCGCGCACTCCCTGTGTCAGCACCGCGCACTCCCTCTGTCAGCACCGCACTCCCTGTGTCAGCACCGCGCCACTCCCTGTGTCAGCACCGCGCACTCCCTCTGTCAGCACCGCACTCCCTGTGTCAGCACCGCGCACTCCCTGTGTCAGCCACCGTGCACTCCCTGTGTCAGCACCGCGCACTCCCTGTGTCAGCACCGCGCACTCCCTGTGTCAGCACCGCGCACTCCCTGTGTCAGCACCGCACTCCCTGCGTTAGCACCGAACTCCCTGCGTCACCACCGCGCACTCCCTCTGTCAGCACCGCACTCCCTGTGTCAGCACCGCGCACTCCTGTGTCAGCACCGCGCACTCCCTGTGTCAGCACCGCACTCCCTGCGTTAGCACCGAACTCCCTGCGTTAGCACCGTGCACTCCCTGCGTCACCACCGCGCACTCCCTGCTTAATTACCGCATTCCCTGTGTCAGCACCGCGCACTCCCTGTGTCAGCACCGCGCACCTCCCTGTGTCAGCACCGCACTCCCTGCGTCAGCACCGCGCACTCCCTGCGTCAGCACCGCGCACTCCCTGCGTCAGCACCGCGCACTCCTTGTGTCAGCACCGCGCACTTTCTGCATAATCATGCCCTGTATCAGCACTGCACTCCCTGCATAAGCACTACATACTCACTGCGTCAGCACCGCACCCTCCCTGCGTAATCACCCTCCCTGCGTCAGCACCACACACTCCCTGCATCAGCCCCACCGTCCCCAGCACCGCACTCCTTGCGCAAGCACCGCACTCCCTGCAAACGCACCTCACACTCCATGCGTAAGCACCACCGTCCCCAGAACCGCGCTCCCTGCGTAAGCACAGCACTCCCTACCTACACACTGCCATCCCCAGCTCCGCACTCCCTGCATAAGCACCTTCCTCCCCAGCACCGCACTCCCTGTGTAGGCACCGACGTCCCCAGCACAGCACTCCCTGCATAAGCACCACACTCCCCGGCACCGCACTCCTGCGTAGGCACCGACGTTCCCAGCACCGCACTCCCTGCATAGGCACCGTCATCTCCAGCACTTCCTAAGCAGTTCCTCTATCATTACTATCATACACCCCCCCCTCACAGAGAATCATTACTATCATACACCCCCCTCACAGAGAATCATTACTATCATACACCTCCCCTCACAGAATCATTACTATCATACACCCCCCCTCACAGAGAATCATTACTATCATACACCACCCCCTCACAGAGAATCATTACTATCATACATCCCCCTCACAGAGAATCATTACTATCATACACCCCCCCTCACAGAGAATCATTACTATCATACACCTCCCCTCACAGAGAATCATTACTATCATACACCCCCCTCACAGAGAATCATTACTATCATACACCCCCCTCACAGAGAATCATTACTATCATACATCCCCCTCACAGAGAATCATTACTATCATACACCCCCCTCACAGAGAATCATTACTATCATACACCCCCCTCACAGAGAATCATTACTATCATACATCCCCCCCTCACAGAGAATCATTACTATCATACACCCCCCTCACAGAGAATCATTACTATCATACACCCCCCCTCACAGAGAATCATTACTATCATACACCCCCCCTCACAGAGAATCATTACTATCATACACCTCCCCTCACAGAGAATCATTACTATCATACACCCCCCTCACAGAGAATCATTACTATCATACACCCCCCTCACAGAGAATCATTACTATCATACACCCCCCTCACAGAGAATCATTACTATCATACACCCCCCCTCACAGAGAATCATTATTATCATACATCCCCCCCCTCACAGAGAATCATTACTATCATACACCTCCCCTCACAGAATCATTACTATCATACACCCCCCCTCACAGAGAATCATTACTATCATATACCCCCCTCACAGAGAATCATTACTATTATACATCCCCCCTCACAGAGAATCATTATTATCATACATCCCCCTCACAGAGAATCATTACTATCATACACCACCCCCTCACAGAGAATCATTACTATCATACATCCCCCTCACAGAGAATCATTACTATCATACACCCCCCCTCACAGAGAATCATTACTATCATACACCCCCCCCTCACAGAGAATCATTACTATCATACACCCCCCCTCACAGAGAATCATTACTATCATACACCCCCCCTCACAGAGAATCATTACTATCATACACCCCCCTCACAGAGAATCATTACTATCATACATCCCCCTCACAGAGAATCATTACTATCATACACCCCCCTCACAGAGAATCATTACTATCATACACCCCCCTCACAGAGAATCATTACTATCATACATCCCCCCTCACAGAGAATCATTACTATCATACACCCCCCTCACAGAGAATCATTACTATCATACACCCCCCCTCACAGAGAATCATTACTATCATACACCCCCCCTCACAGAGAATCATTACTATCATACACCTCCCCTCACAGAGAATCATTACTATCATACACCCCCCTCACAGAGAATCATTACTATCATACACCCCCTCACAGAGAATCATTACTATCATACACCCCCCCTCACAGAGAATCATTACTATCATACACCCCCCCTCACAGAGAATCATTAACTATCATACACCCCCCTCACAGAGAATCATTACTATCATACACCCCCCCTCACAGAGAATCATTACTATCATACACCCCCCCTCACAGAAAATCATTACTATCATACACCCCCCTCACACAGAATCATTACTATCATACACCCCTCCCTCACAGAGAATCATTACTATGATACACCCCTCTCACACACAGAGAATCATTGACTATCATACATCCCCCCCTCACAGAGAATCATTACTATCATACACCCCCCTCACAGAGAATCATTACTATCATACACCCCCCCTCACAGAGAATCATTACTATCATACACCCTCCCTCACAGAGAATCATTACTATCATACATCCCCCCTCACAGAGAATCATTACTATCATACACCCCCCCTCACAGAGAATCATTACTATCATACACCCCCCTTACAGAGAATCATTACTATCATACACCTCCCCTCACAGACAATCATTACTATCATACACCCCCCTCACAGAGAATCATTACTATCATACACCCACCCTCATAGAGAATCATTACTATCATACACCCCCCTCACAGAGAATCATTACTATCATACACCCCCCCTCACAGAGAATCATTACTATCATACACCCCCCTCACAGAGAATCATTACTATCATACATCCCCCCCCTCACAGAGAATCATTACTATCATACACCCCCCCTCACACACAGAATCATTACTATCATACACCCCCCTCACAGAGAATCATTACTATCATACATCCCCCCTCACAGAATCATTACTATCATACATCCCCCCCTAACAGAGAATCATTACTATCATACACCCCCCGCACAGAGAATCATTACTATCATACACCCCCCCTCACAGAGAATCATTACTATCATACACCCCCCTCACAGAGACTCATTACTATCATACACCCCCCTCACAGAGAATCATTACTATCATACACCCCCCCTCACAGAGAATCATTACTATCGTACACCTCCCTCACAGAGAATCATTACTATCATACACCCCCCCCTCACAGAGAATCATTACTATCATACACCCCCACCTCACAGAGAATCATTACTATCATACACCCCCCCTCACAGAGAATCATTACTATCATACACCCCCCTCACAGAGAATCATTACTATCATACACCCCCCCTCACAGAGGATCATTACTATCATACACCCCCCTCACAGAGAATCATTACTATCATACACCCCCCTCACAGAGAATCATTACTATCATACACCCCCCTCACAGAGAATCATTACTATCATACACCCCCTCACAGAGAATCATTACTATCATACATCCCCCTCACAGAGAATCATTACTATCATACATCCCCCTCACAGAGAATCATTACTATCATACATCCCCCTCACAGAGAATCATTACTATCATACACCCCCCCTCACAGAGAATCGTTACTATCATACACCCCCCCTCACAGAGAATCGTTACTATCATACACCCCCCCTCACAGAGAATCATTACTATCATACATCCCCCTCACAGAGAATCATTACTATCATACACCCCCCCTCACAGAGAATCATTACTATCATACATCCCCCTCACAGAGAATCATTACTATCATACATCCCCCTCACAGAGAATCATTACTATCATACACCCCCCTCACAGAGAATCATTACTATCATACACCCCCCTCACAGAGAATCATTACTATCATACATCCCCCTCAGAGAGAATCATTACTATCATACACCCCCCTCACAGAGAATCATTACTATCATATACCCCCCCTCACAGAGAATCATTACTATCATACACCCCCCTCACAGAGAATCATTACTATCATACATCCCCCCTCACAGAGAATCATTACTATCATAAATCCCCCTCACAGAGAATCATTACTATCATACATCCCCCTCACAGAGAATCATTACTATCATACACCCCCCTCACACACAGAATCATTACTATCATACACCCCCCTCACAGAGAATCATTACTATCATACATCTCCCTCACAGAGAATCATTACTATCATACATCCCCCCTCACAGAGAATCATTACTATCATACACCCCCCTCACAGAGAATCATTATTATCATACACCCCCCTCGCAGAGAATCATTACTATCATACATCCCCCTCACAGAGAATCATTACTATCATACATTCCCCTCACAGAGAATCATTACTATCATACATCCCCCCTCACAGAGAATCATTACTATCATACACCCCCCCTCACAGAGAATCATTACTATCATACACCCCCCTCACAGAGAATCATTACTATCATACATCCCCCCCTCACAGAATCATTACTATCATACATCCCCCCTAACAGAGAATCATTACTATCATACACCCCCCTCACAGAGAATCATTACTATCATACACCCCCCCCTCACAGAGAATCATTACTATCATACACCCCCCTCACAGAGACTCATTACTATCATACACCCCCCTCACAGAGAATCATTACTATCATACACCCCCCCTCACAGAGAATCATTACTATCATACACCCCCCTCACAGAGAATCATTACTATCATACACCCCCCCTCACAGAGAATCATTACTATCATACACCACCCCCCTCACAGAGAATCATTACTATCATACACCCCCCTCACAGAGAATCATTACTATCATACACCCCCTCACATAGAATCATTACTATCATACACCCCCCTCACAGAGAATCATTACTATCATACACCCCCCTCACAGAGAATCATTACTATCATACACCCCCCTCACAGACATTCATTACTATCATACACCCCCCTCACAGAGAATCATGACTATCATACACCCCCCTCACAGAGAATCATTACTATCATACACCCCCCCTCACAGAGAATCATTACTATCATACACCCCCCTCACAGAGAATCATTACTATCATACACCCCCTCACAGAGAATCATTACTATCATACACCCCCCTCACAGAAATCATTACTATCATATACCCCCCCTCACAGAGAATCATTACTATCATACATCCCCCTCACAGAGAATCATTACTATCATACACCCCCCCTCACAGAGAATCATTACTATCATACACCCCCCCTCACAGAGAATCATTACTATCATACACCCCCCTCACAGAGAATCATTACTATCATACACCCCCCCTCACAGAAAATCATTACTATCATACACCCCCCTCACACAGAATCATTACTATCATACACCCCTCCCTCACTAGACGAGAATCATTACTATGATACACCCCTCTCACACACAGAGAATCATTACTATCATACATCCCCCCCCTCACAGAGAATCATTACTATCATACACCCCCCCTCACAGAGAATCATTACTATCATACACCCCCCTCACAGAGAATCATTACTATCATACAACCCCCTCACAGAGAATCATTACTATCATACACCCTCCCTCACAGAGAATCATTACTATCATACATCCCCCCTCACAGAGAATCATTACTATCATACACCCCCCCTCACAGAGAAATCATTACTATCATACACCCCCCCTTACAGAGAATCATTACTATCATACACCTCCCCTCACAGACAATCATTACTATCATACACCCCCCTCACAGAGAATCATTACTATCATACACCTCCCCTCACAGAGAATCATTACTATCATACACCCCCCCTCACAGAGAATCATTACTATCATACACCCCCACCTCACAGAGAATCATTACTATCATACACCCCCCCTCACAGAGAATCATTACTATCATACACCCCCCTCACAGAGAATCATTACTATCATACACCCCCCTCACAGAGGATCATTACTATCATACACCCCCCCTCACAGAGAATCATTACTATCATACACCCCCCTCACAGAGAATCATTACTATCATACACCCCCTCACAGAGAATCATTACTATCATACACCCCCTCACAGAGAATCATTACTATCATACATCCCCCTCACAGAGAATCATTACTATCATACATCCCCCTCACAGAGAATCATTACTATCATACATCCCCCTCACAGAGAATCATTACTATCATACACCCCCCCTCACAGAGAATCGTTACTATCATACACCCCCCCTCACAGAGAATCGTTACTATCATACACCCCCCCTCACAGAGAATCATTACTATCATACATCCCCCCTCACAGAGAATCATTACTATCATACACCCCCCCTCACAGAGAATCATTACTATCATACATCCCCCTCACAGAGAATCATTACTATCATACATCCCCCTCACAGAGAATCATTACTATCATACATCCCCTCACAGAGAATCATTACTATTATACACCCCCCTCACAGAGAATCATTACTATCATACACCCCCCTCACAGAGAATCATTACTATCATACATCCCCCTCAGAGAGAATCATTACTATCATACACCCCCCTCACAGAGAATCATTACTATCATATACCCCCCCTCACAGAGAATCATTACTATCATACACCCCCCTCACAGAGAATCATTACTATCATACATCCCCCTCACAGAGAATCATTACTATCATACATCCCCCTCACAGAGAATCATTACTATCATACATCCCCCTCACAGAGAATCATTACTATCATACACCCCCCTCACACACAGAATCATTACTATCATACACCCCCCTCACAGAGAATCATTACTATCATACATCTCCCTCACAGAGAATCATTACTATCATACATCCCCCCTCACAGAGAATCATTACTATCATACACCCCCCTCACAGAGAAATCATTATTATCATACACCCCCCTCACAGAGAATCATTACTATCATACATCCCCCTCACAGAGAATCATTACTATCATACATTCCCCTCACAGAGAATCATTACTATCATACATCCCCCCTCACAGAGAATCATTACTATCATACACCCCCCCTCACAGAGAATCATTAGTATCATACACCTCCCCTCACAGAGAATCATTACTATCATACATCCCCCTCACAGAGAATCATTACTATCATACACCCCCCTCACAGAGAATCATTACTATCATACACCCCCCTTACAGAGAATCATTACTATCATACACCCACCTCACAGAGAATCATTACTATCATACATCCCCTTCACAGAGAATCATTACTATCATACACCCCCCCCACAGAGAATCATTACTATCATACACCCCCTCACAGAGAATCATTACTATCATACGCCCCCCTCACAGAGAATCATTACTATCATACGCCCCCCTCACAGAGAATCATTACTATCATACACCCCCCTCACAGAGAATCATTACTATCATACACCCCCCCTCACAGAGAATCATTACTATCATACACCCCCCTCACAGATAATCATTACTATCATACACCCCCCTCACAAAGAATCATTACTATCATACACCCCCCCTCACAGAGAATCATTACTATCATACCACCCCCCTCACAGTGAATCATTACTATCATACACCCCCCTCACAGAGAATCATTACTATCATACACCCCCTCACAGAGAATCATTACTATCATACACCCCCTCACAGTGAATCATTACTATCATACACCCCCCTCACAGAGAATCATTACTATCATACACCCCCCTCACAGAGAATCATTACTATCATACATCCCCCTCACAGAGAATCATTACTATCATACACCCCCCCTCACAGAGAATCATTACTATCATACACCCCCCTCACAGAGAATCATTACTATCATACACCCCCCCTCACAGAGAATCATTACTATCATACACCCCCCCTCACAGAGAATCATTACTATCATACACCCCCCCTCACACACAGAGAATCATTACTATCATACATCCCCCTCACAGAGAATCATTACTATCATACACCCCCCTCACACACAGAGAATCATTACTATCATACACCCCCCCCTCACAGAGAATCATTATTATCATACACCCCCCTCACAGAGAATCATTACTATCATACATCCCCCCTCACAGAGAATCATTACTATCATACATCCCCCTCACAGAGAATCATTACTATCATACACCCCCCTCACACACAGAATCATTACTATCATACACCCACCTCACAGAGAATCATTACTATCATACATCTCCCTCACAGAGAATCATTACTATCATACATCCCCCCTCACAGAGAATCATTACTATCATACACCCCCCTCACAGAGAATCATTATTATCATACACCCCCCTCACAGAGAATCATTACTATCATACATCCCCCTCACAGAGAATCATTACTATCATACATTCCCCTCACAGAGAATCATTACTATCATACATCCCCCCTCACAGAGAATCATTACTATCATACATCCCCCCTCACAGAGAATCATTACTATCATACGCCCCCTCACAGAGAATCATTACTATCATACACCCCCCTCACAGAGAATCATTACTATCATACACCTCCCTCACAGAGAATCATTACTATCATACACCCCCTTCAACAGAGAATCATTACTATCATACACCCCCCTCACAAAGAATCATTACTATCATACACCCCCCCTCACAGAGAATCATTACTATCATACACCCCCCTCACAGTGAATCATTACTATCATACACCCCCCTCACAGAGAATCATTACTATCATACACCCCCTCACAGAGAATCATTACTATCATACACCCCCCTCACAGTGAATCATTACTATCATACACCCCCCTCACAGAGAATCATTACTATCATACACCCCCCTCACAGAGAATCATTACTATCATACATCCCCCTCACAGAGAATCATTACTATCATACACCCCCCCTCACAGAGAATCATTACTATCATACACCCCCCTCACAGAGAATCATTACTATCATACACCCCCCCTCACAGAGAATCATTACTATCATACACCCCCCCTCACAGAGAATCATTACTATCATACACCCCCCCCTCACACACAGAGAATCATTACCATCATACATCCCCCTCACAGAGAATCATTACTATCATACACCCCCCTCACACACAGAGAATCATTACTATCATACACCCCCCCCCTCACAGAGAATCATTATTATCATACACCCCCCTCACAGAGAATCATTACTATCATACATCCCCCCTCACAGAGAATCATTACTATCATACACCCCCCTCACAGAGAATCATTACTATCATACACCCCCTCACACACAGAATCATTACTATCATACACCCCCCTCACAGAGAATCATTACTATCATACATCCCCCCTCACAGAGAATCATTACTATCATACAACCCCCTCACAGAGAATCATTACTATCATACACCCCCTCACAGACAATCATTACTATCATACACCCCCTCACAGAGAATCATTACTATCATACACCCCCCTCACAGAGAATCATTACTATCATACACCCCCCCTCACACAGAATCATTACTATCATACACCCCCCTCACAGAGCATCATTACTATCATACACCCCCCCTCACAGAGAATCATTACTATCATACACCCCCCCCCCTCACAGATAATCATTACTATCATACATCCCCCTCACAGAGAATCATTACTATCATACACCCCCCTCACAGAGAATCATTACTATCATACACCCCCTCACAGAGAATCATTACTATCATACACCCCCCCCTCACAGAGAATCATTACTATCATACATCCCCCTCACAGAGAATCATTACTATCATACACCCCCTTACAGAGAATCATTACTATCATACACCCCCCTCACAGAGAATCATTACTATCATACACCCCCCCTCACAGAGAATCATTACTATCATACACCCCCCCTCACAGAGAATCATTACTATCATACACCCCCCCTCACACACAGAGAATCATTACTATCATACACCCCCCCTCACAGAGAATCATTACTATCATACACCACCCTCACAGAGAATCATTACTATCATACATCCCCCCTCACAGAGAATCATTACTATCATACATCCCCCTCACAGAGAATCATTACTATCATACATCCCCCTCACAGAGAATCATTACTATCATACACCCCCCCCTCACACACAGAATCATTACTATCATACACCCCCCTCACAGAGAATCATTACTATCATACATCCCCCTCACAGAGAATCATTACTATCATACACCCCCCCTCACAGAGAATCATTACTATCATACACCCCCCTCACAGAGAATCATTACTATCATACACCCCCCCTCACAGAGAATCATTACTATCATACACCCCCCTCACAGAGAATCATTACTATCATACATCCCCCCTCACAGAGAATCATTACTATCATACATCCCCCTCACAGAGAATCATTACTATCATACATCCCCTCACAGAGAATCATTACTATCATACACCCCCCTCACACACAGAATCATTACTATCATACACCCCCCTCACAGAGAATCATTACTATCATACACCCCCCCTCACAGAGAATCATTATTATCATACACCCCCTCACACACAGAATCATTACTATCATACACCCCCCTCACAGAGAATCATTACTATCATACATCCCCCTCACAGAGAATAATTACTATCATACATCCCCCTCACAGAGAATCATTACTATCATACATCCCCCTCACAGAGAATCATTACTATCATACACCCCTCACTCACAGAATCTTTACTATCATACACCCCCCCTCACAGAGAATCATTACTATCATACACCCCCCCTCACAGAGAATCATTACTATCATACACCCCCCCTTACAGAGAATCATTACTATCATACACCTCCCCTCACAGACAATCATTACTATCATACACCCCCCCTCACAGAGAATCATTACTATCATACATCCCCCTCACAGAGAATCATTACTATCATACACCCCCTCACACACAGAATCATTACTATCATACACCCCCCTCACAGAGAATCATTACTATCATACATCCCCCTCACAGAGAATCATTACTATCATACACCCCCCCTCACAGAGAATCATTACTATCATACACCCCCCTCACAGAGAATCATTACTATCATACACCCCCCCTCACAGAGAATCATTACTATCATACACCCCCCTCACAGAGAATCATTACTATCATACATCCCCCCTCACAGAGAATCATTACTATCATACATCCCCCTCACAGAGAATCATTACTATCATACATCCCCCTCACAGAGAATCATTACTATCATACACCCCCCTCACACACAGAATCATTACTATCATACACCCCCCTCACAGAGAATCATTACTATCATACACCCCCCCTCACAGAGAATCATTACTATCATACACCCCCCTCACACACAGAATCATTACTATCATACACCCCCCTCACAGAGAATCATTACTATCATACATCCCCCCTCACAGAGAATCATTACTATCATACATCCCCCTCACAGAGAATCATTACTATCATACATCCCCCTCACAGAGAATCATTACTATCATACACCCCCCTCACTCACAGAATCTTTACTATCATACACCCCTCTCACAGAGAATCATTACTATCATACACCCCCCCTCACAGAGAATCATTACTATCATACACCCCCCTCACAGAGAATCATTACTATCATACACCCCCCCCTTACAGAGAATCATTACTATCATACACCTCCCCTCACAGACAATCATTACTATCATACACCCCCCTCACACACAGACTCATTACTATCATACACCCCCCTCACAGAGAATCATTACTATCATACACCCCCCCTCACAGAGAATCATTACTATCATACACCCCCCTCACACACAGAATCATTACTATCATACACCCCCCTCACAGAGAATCATTACTATCATACATCCCCCCTCACAGAGAATCATTACTATCATACATCCCCCTCACAGAGAATAATTACTATCATACATCCCCCCTCACAGAGAATCATTACTATCATACACCCCCTCACTCACAGAATCATTACTATCATACACCCCTCTCACAGAGAATCATTACTATCATACACCCCCCTCACAGAGAATCATTACTATCATACACCCCCCCTCACAGAGAATCATTACTATCATACACCCCCCCTCACAGAGAATCATTACTATCATACACCCCCCCCTTACAGAGAATCATTACTATCATACACCTCCCCTCACAGACAATCATTACTATCTTACACCCCCCTCACAGAGAATCATTACTATCATACACCCCCTCTCACAGAGAATCATTACTATCATACACCCCCCCTCACAGAGAATCATTACTATCATACACCCCCCCTCACAGAGAATCATTACTATCATACACCCCCCCTTACAGAGAATCATTACTATCATACACCTCCCCTCATAGAGAATCATTACTATCATACACCCCCCTCACAGAGAATCATTACTATCATACACCCCCCTCACAGTACAGAGAATCATTACTATCATACACCCACCCTCACAGAGAATCATTACTATCATACACCCCCCCTCACAGAGAATCATTACTATCATACACCCCCCTCACAGAGAATCATTACTATCATACACCCCCCCCCTCACAGAGAATCATTACTATCATACACCCCCCTCACATAGAATCATTACTATCATACATCCCCCCCCCTCACAGAGAATCATTACTATCATACACCCACCTCACACACAGAATCATTACTATCATACACCCCCCTCACAGAGAATCATTACTATCATACATCCCCCCCTCACAGAATCATTACTATCATACATCCCCCCCTAACAGAGAATCATTACTATCATACACCCCCCGCACAGAGAATCATTACTATCATACACCCCCCCTCACAGAGAATCATTACTATCATACACCCCCCCTCACAGAGACTCATTACTATCATACACCCCCCTCACAGAGAATCATTACTATCATACACCCCCCCCTCATAGAGAATCATTACTATCATACACCCCCCTCACACACAGAGAATCATTACTATCATACATCCCCCCCTCACAGAGAATCATTACTATCATACACCCCCCCTCACAGAGAATCATTACTATCACACACCCCCCTCACAGAGAATCATTACTATCATACACCCACCTCACACACAGAATCATTACTATCATACACCCCCCTCACAGAGAATCATTACTATCATACATCCCCCCTCACAGAATCATTACTATCATACATCCCCCCCTAACAGAGAATCATTACTATCATACACCCCCCGCACAGAGAATCATTACTATCATACACCCCCCCTCACAGAGAATCATTCTATCATACACCCCCCCTCACAGAGACTCATTACTATCATACACCCCCCTCACAGAGAATCATTACTATCATACACCCCCCCTCATAGAGAATCATTACTATCATACACCCCCCTCACACACAGAGAATCATTACTATCATACATCCCCCCCTCACAGAGAATCATTACTATCATACACCCCCCCTCACAGAGAATCATTACTATCATACACCCCCCTCACAGAGAATCATTACTATCATACACCCCCCCTCACAGAGAATCATTACTATCATACACCCCCCCTCACAGAGAATCATTACTATCATACACCCCCCTGACAGAGAATCATTACTATCATACACCCCCCTCACAGAGAATCATTACTATCATACACCCCCCCTCACAGAGAATCATTACTATCATACACCCCCCTCACAGAGAATCATTACTATCATACACCCCCCCTTACAGAGAATCATTACTATCATACACCTCCCCTCACAGACAATCATTACTATCATACACCCCCCTCACAGAGAATCATTACTATCATATACCCCCCTCACAGAGAATCATTACTATCATACACCCACCCTCACAGAGAATCATTACTATCATACACCCCCCCTCACAGAGAATCATTACTATCATACACGCCCCTCACAGAGAATCATTACTATCATACACCCCCCTCACAGAGAATCATTACTATCATACACCCCCCTCACAGAGAATCATTACTATCATACATCACCCCCCTCACAGAGAATCATTACTATCATACACCCCCCTCACACACAGAATCATTACTATCATACACCCCCCTCACAGAGAATCATTACTATCATACATCCTCCCCTCACAGAATCATTCCTATCATACATCCCCCCCCTAACAGAGAATCATTACTATCATACACCCCCCGCACAGAGAATCATTACTATCATACACCCCCCTCACAGAGAATCATTACTATCATACACCCCCCATCACAGAGACTCATTACTATCATACACCCCCCTCACAGAGAATCATTACTATCATACACCCCCTCACAGAAAATCATTACTATCATACACCCCCCTCACAGTGAATCATTACTATCATAAACCCCCCCTCACAGAGAATCATTACTATCATACACCCCCCTCACAGAGAATCATTACTATCATACACCACCCTCACAGAGAATCATTACTATCATACACCCCCCTCACAGAGAATCATTACTATCATACATCCCCCTCACAGAGAATCATTACTATCATACATCCCCCTCACACACAGAGAATCATTACTATCATACACCTCCCTCACAGAGAATCATTACTATCATACACCCCCCTCACAGATAATCATTACTATCATACACCCCCCCCCCTCACAGAGAATCATTATATAATACACCCCCCTCACAGAGAATCATTACTATCATACACCCCCTCACATAGAATCATTACTATCATACATCCCCCCTCACAGACAATCATTACTATCATACACCCCCCTCACAGAGAATCATTACTATCATACACCCACCCTCACAGAGAATCATTACTATCATACATCCCCCCTCACAGAGAATCATTACTATCATACACCCCCCTCACAGAGAATCATTACTATCATACACCCCCCTCACAGAGAATCATTACTATCATACATCCCCCCTCACAGAGAATCATTACTATCATACACCCCGCTCACAGAGAATCATTACTATCATACACCCCCCTCACAGAGAATCATTACTATCATACACCCCCCTCACAGTGAATCATTACTATCATACACCCCCCTCACAGAGAATCATTACTATCATACACCCCCCTCACAGAGAATCATTACTATCATACACACCCTCACAGAGAATCATTACTATCATACACCCCCTCACAGAGAATCATTACTGTCATACATCCCCTCACAGAGAATCATTACTGTCATACACCCCCCTCACAGAGAATCATTACTATCATACACCCCCCTCACAGAGAATCATTACTATCATACACCCCCTCACAGTGAATCATTACTATCATACACCCCCCTCACAGAGAATCATTACTATCATACACCCCCCCTCACAGAGAATCATCATTATCATACACCCCCCCTCACAGAGAATCATTACTATCATACACCCCCCCTCACAGAGAATCATTACTATCATACACCCCCCCTCACAGAGACTCATTACTATCATACACCCCCCCTCACAGAGAATCATCATTATCATACACCCCCCCTCACAGAGAATCATTACTATCATACACTCCCCCTCACAGAGAATCATTACTATCATACACCCCCCTCAAAGAGAATCATTACTATCATACATCCC
>NW_027455022.1:0-48411 GCF_040206685.1 Ascaphus truei | reverse complement strand
TCCCTCCCCCATCTCTCTCAATCCCCACCTCCTCCCCCAAACTTTCTCACTCCCCCCACCTCCCCCCCAATCTCTCACTCCCCCCCTTTCCCCCCCACAATCTCTCTCACTCCCCCCTCTTCCCCCCAATCTCTCTCACTCCCCCCTCCTCCCCCAATCTCTCTCACTCCCCCCTCCTCACCCCAATCTCTCTCACTCCCCCCTCCTCACCCCTAATCTCTCTCACTCCCCTTCCAATTTCTCTCACTCTCCCTCCCCCCAATCTCTCTCACTCCCCCTCCCCACCAATCTCTCTCACTTCCCCCTCCCCCAATCTCTCTCACTCCCCCCTACTCCTCCCCCCCAATCTCTCTCTCACCCCCTCCTCCCCCCAATCTCTCTCACCCCCCCTCATCCCCCCAATCTCTCACCCCCCCCCCAATTGCTCACCCCCCCTCCTCTCCCCAATCTCTCACTCCCCCTCCTCTCTCCCAATCTCTCACTCCCCCTTGCACCCCCCCAATCTCTCTCACTCCCCCTCCTCCCCCCAATCTCTATCACTCCACCCCAATCTCTCTCACTCCACCCTCCTCCCCCCCATTCTCTCACTCCCCCTCCTCCCCCCCAATCTCTCACCCCTCCCAAACTCTCTCACTCCTCCCAAAACACCACAATCTCTCTCCCTCCCCCCTCCCTCCAAATCTCTCACTCCCCCTCTTCCCCCCAATCTCTCACTCCCCCCAATTTCTCTCACTCCCCCCTCCTCCTCCCCCCTCCTCCCCACTCAATTTCTCTCACTCCCCCCTCCTCGTCCAATCTCTCACTCCCCTCTCCTCCCCCCAATCTCTTACTCCCACCCAATCTCTCTCACTCCTCCCCCCTCCTCCCCCTCAATCTCTCCCCCCCAATCTTTCTCACTCCCGCCTACTCCCCCCAATCTTTCTCACTCACCCCTCCTCTCCCCCACAATCTCTCTCACTCCCCTCCTCCCCCCCAATCTCTCACTCCTACCCAATCTCTCTCACTCCTCCCCCTCCTCCCCCCTAATCTCTCCCTCCCAATCTCTCTCACTCCCGCCTACTCCCCCCCATCTTTCTCACTCTACCCTCCTCCTCCCTCAATGTCTCTCACTACCACCTCCTCCCCTCAATCTCTCTCACTCTCCCTCCTCCCCCCCACACTCTCTCACTCCCCCCTCCTCCCCCCCAATCTCTCTCACTCCCCACAACTTCACCCAAATCTCTCTCACTCTCCCCACCTCTCCCCCCAATCTCTCTCACTCCCCACTCCTCCCTCCAATCTCTCACTCCCCCCTTCTTCCCCCCCAATCTCTCTCACTCCCCCTCCTCCCCCCCAATCTCTCTCACTCCCCCTCCTCCCCCCCAATATCTCTCACTCCCCCCTTCTCTCCCCCCTCCTCCCCCCAATCTCTCTCACTTCCCCTCCCCCAATCTCTTTCACTCCCCCCTACTCCTCCCCCCAATCTCTCTCACTCCCCCCTCCTCCCCCCAATCTCTCTCACCCCCCCCTCAATCTCTCCCCCCCTCCTCCCCCCAATCTATCTCACCCCCCCTCAATCTCCCCCCCCTCCTCCCCCAATCTCTCACCCCCCCTTCCTCACCCCCAATCTCTCTCACTCCCCCGTCCTCCCCCCAATATCTCTCACTCCCCCTAATCCCCCCAATCTCTCTCCCTCCCCATTCTCTATCACTCCCCTCTCCTCCCCCCCATCTTTCTCACTACCCACTCTCCTCTCCCCCCCCATTCTCTCTCACTCCCCCTCATCTCCCCCCCAATCTCTGTCACTCCCCCCTCCTCCCCCCAATCTCTCCCTCCTCCTCCCCCCAATCTATCTCACTCCCCCTCCTCTCCCCCTTCCTCCCCCAATCTCGCTAACTCCCCCTTCCTCCCCCCAATCTTCCTCACTCACCCTCCCCACCCAATATCTCTCTCCCCCTCCCCCAATCTCTCTCACTCCCCCCAATCCCTGTCACTCCCCCCAATCCCTGTCACTCCCCCCCATCTCTCTCCCCCCTCCCCCCAATCTCTCTATCCCCCCTCCCCCCAATCTCTCACCCCCTCCTCCCCCACCAATCTCTCTCACTTCCCCTCCTCCCCCAATGTCTCTCACTCCCCCCCAATCTCTCTCTCCCCCCTCCTCCCCCCAATCTCTCTCACTCCCCCCATCTCTCTCACTCCCCCTCCTCTCCCCCCAGTCTCTCTCTTCCCCTCCTCCCCCAATCTCTCACTCCCCTCTCCTCCCCCCAATCTCTCTCACTCGCCCCCCAATCTCTCACTCCCCCCTCCACCCCCCAATCTCTCTCTCCCCCTCCTCCCCCAATCTCTCACTCCCCCCTCCTCCCCCCCAATCTCTCACTCCCCCCCAATCTCTCTCACTTCCCCCTCCTCACCACCAATCTTTCTACGTCTCCCGCCCAATCTCTCTCACTCCTCCTCAACCCAATCTCTCACTCCCCCTCCTCCCCCCCCCCCCAATATCTCACTCCCCCCTCCTCCCCCTCAATCTCTCCTCCCCAATCTTTCTCACTCCGCCTACTCCCCGCAATCTCTCACTCCCCCCTCCTCTCCCCCCCAATCTCTCTCACTCCCCCCCTCCTCCCCTCCAATCTCTCACTCCCACCCAATCTCTCTCACTCCTCCCCACTCCTCCCCCCCAATCTCTCACTCCCGCCTACTCCCCCCCATCTCTCACTCTACCCTCCTCTCCACCCCCAATCTCTCTCACTCCCCCCTCTTCCCCCCAATCTCTCACTCCCCCCTCCTCCCCCCAATCTCTCTCACTCCCCCCTCCTCACCCCAATCTCTCTCACTCCCCCCTCCTCACCCCTAATCTCTCTCACTCCCCCTCCCCCTAATCTCTCTCACTCCCCCTTCCAATTTCTCTCACTCTCCCCCTCCCCCCAATCTCTCTCACTCTCCCTCCCCACCAATCTCTCTCACTTCCCCCTCCCCCAATCTCTCTCACTCCCCCCTACTCCTCCCCCCAATCTCTCTCACTCCCCCCTCCTCCCCCCAATCTCTCTCACCCCCCTCATCCCCCCAATCTCTCACACCCCCCCCAATTGCTCACCCCCCCTCCTCTCCCAATCTCTCACTCCCCCTCCTCTCTCCCAATCTCTCACTCCCCCTTGCACCCCCCCAATCTCTCTCACTCCCCCCTCCTCCCCCCAATCTCTATCACTCCACCCCAATCTCTCTCACTCCACCCTCCTCCCCCCATTCTCTCACTCCCCCTCCTCCCCCCCAATCTCTCACCCCTCCCAAACTCTCTCACTCCTCCCAAACACCACAATCTCTCTCCCTCCCCCTCCCTCCAAATCTCTCACTCCCCCTCTTCCCCCCAATCTCTCACTCCCCCCAATTTCTCTCACTCCCCCCTCCTCCTCCCCCCTCCTCCCCACTCAATTTCTCTCACTCCCCCCTCCTTCTCCAATCTCTCTCACTCCCCCTTCTTCCCCCCAATCTCTCTCACTCCCCCCTTTTCCCACCAATCTCTCTCACTCCACCATCCTCCCCCCCCAATCTCTCACTCCACCCTCCTCCCCCCCCAATCTCTCACTCCCGCCTACTCCCCCCATCTTTCTCACTCTACCCTCCTCTCCACCCCCAATCTCCCTCACTTCCCCCCTCCCTCCACCCTCAATGTCTCTCACTACCCCTCCTCCCCCCCAATCTCTCTCATTCCCCCCACCTCTCCCCCAATCTCTCTCACTCCCCACTCCTCCCTCCATCTCTCTCACTCCCCCCTCCCACCCAATCTCTCTCACTCCCCCCTCCTCCCCCAATCGCTCTCACTCCCCCCTTCTTCCCCCCAATCTCTCTCACTCCCCCCCACCTCTCCCCCAATCTCTCTCACTCCCCACTCCTCCCTCCAATCTCTCTCACTCCCCCCTCCCACCCAATCTCTCTCACTCCCCCCTCCTCCCCCCAATCGCTCTCACTCCCCCCTTCTTCCCCCCAATCTCTCTCACTCCCCCCTTTCCCCCCCAATCTCTCTCACTTCACCCTCCTCCCCCCCCCAATCTCTCACTCCCCCAACCACCCCCCCCAATTTCTCACTCCCCCCTCCTCCTCCCCCCTCAATCTCTCTCCCTCCCACCTCCCTCCCAATCTCACTCCCCCTCCTCCCCCCAATCTCTCACTCCCCCCAATCTCTCTCACTCCCCCATCCTCCCCCCCAATCTCTCACTCCCCCCTCCTCCCCCCCATCTCTCACTCGCCCCTCCTCCCCCCAATCACTCTCACTCCCCCCTTTCCCTAATCTCTCACTCTGCCCTCCCCCCAATTTCTCTCACTCTCCCCCCCAATCTCTCTCACTCCCCCTCCTCCCCCCCCAATCTCTCTCACTCCCCCCTCCTCACCCCCAATCTCCCTCACTCCCCCCTCCTCCCCCCAATCTCTCACTCCCCCCTACTCGCCCCATCTCTCCCACTTCCCCCTCCCCCCCATCTCTCTCAATCCCCCTCCTCCCCCCAAACTTTCCACTCCCCCCTCCCCCCCCCAATCTCTCACTCCCCCCTTTTCCCCCCCCAATCTCTCTCACTCCCCCCTCTTCCCCCCAATCTCTCTCACTCCCCCCTCCTCCCCCCAATCTCTCTCACTCCCCCCCTCCTCATCCCAATCTCTCTCACTCCCCCCTCCTCACCCCTAATCTCTCTCACTCCCCCTCCCCCTAATCTCTCTCACTCCCCCTTCCAATTTCTCTCACTCTCCCCTCCCCCCAATCTCTCTCACTCCCCTCCCCACCAATCTCTCTCACTTCCCCCTCCCCCAATCTCTCTCACTCCCCCCTACTCCTCCCCCCCAATCTCTCTCACTCCCCCTCCTCCCCCCAATCTCTCTCACCCCCCTTCATCCCCCCAATCTCTCACCCCCCCCCCAATTGCTCACCCCCCCTCCTCTCCCCAATCTCTCACTCCACCCTCCTCCCCCCCATTCTCTCACTCCCCCTCCTCCCCCCAATCTCTCACCCCTCCAAACTCTCTCACTCCTCCCAAACACCACAATCTCTCTCCCTCCCCCCTCCCTCAAATCTCTCACTCCCCCTCTTCCCCCCAATCTCTCACTCCCCCCAATTTCTCTCACTCCCCCCTCCTCATCCCCCCTCCTCCCCACTCAATTTCTCTCACTCCCCCCTCCTCGTCCCAATCTCTCACTCCCCTCTCCTCCCCCAATCTCTTACTCCCACCCAATCTCTCTCACTCCTCCCCCTCCTCCCCTCAATCTCTCCCCCCAATCTTTCTCACTCCCGCCTACTCCCCCCAATCTTTCTCACTCACCCTCCTCTCCCCCACAATCTCTCTCACTCCCCCTCCTCCCCCCCAATCTCTCACTCCTACCCAATCTCTCTCACTTCCTCCCCCCTCCTCCCCCCTAATCTCTCCCTCCCAATCTCTCTCACTCCCGCCTACTCCCCCCCATCTTTCTCACTCTACCCTCCTCCTCCCTCAATGTCTCTCACTACCACCTCCTCCCCTCAATCTCTCTCACTCTCCCTCCTCCCCCCACACTCTCTCACTCCCCCCTCCTCCCCCCCAATCTCTCTCACTCCCCACAACTTCACCCAAATCTCTCTCACTCTCCCCACCTCTCCCCCCAATCTCTCTCACTCCCCACTCCTCCCTCCAATCTCTTACTCCCCCCTTCTTCCCCCCCAATCTCTCTCACTCCCCCTCCTCCCCCCCAATCTCTCTCACTCCCCCTCCTCCCCCCCAATATCTCTCACTCCCCCCTTCTCTCCCCCTCCTCCCCCCAATCTCTCTCACTTCCCCCTCCCCCCAATCTCTTTCACTCCCCCCTACTCCTCCCCCAATCTCTCTCACTCCCCCCTCCTCCCCCCAATCTCTCTCACCCCCCCTCAATCTCTCCCCCCCTCCTCCCCCAATCTATCTCACCCCCCCTCAATCTCCCCCCCCTCCTCCCCCAATCTCTCACCCCCCCTCCTCACCCCCAATCTCTCTCACTCCCCCGTCCTCCCCCCAATATCTCTCACTCCCCCCTAATCCCCCAATCTCTCTCCTCCCCATTCTCTATCACTCCCCTCTCCTCCCCCCCATCTTTCTCACTACCCACTCCTCTCCCCCCCATTCTCTCTCACTCCCCCTCATCTCCACCCCAATCTCTGTCACTCCCCCCTCCTCCCCCCCAATCTCTCCCTCCTCCTCCCCCCAATCTATCTCACTCCCCCTCCTCTCCCCCTTCCTCCCCCAATCTCGCTACTCCCCCTTCCTCCCCCCAATCTTCCTCACTCACCCCTCCCACCCAATATCTCTCTCCCCCTCCCCCAATCTCTCTCACTCCCCCCAATCCCTGTCACTCCCCCCAATCCCTGTCACTCCCCCCCATCTCTCTCCCCCCTCCCCCCAATCTCTCTATCCCCCCTCCCCCCAATCTCTCACCCCCTCCTCCCCCACCAATCTCTCTCACTTCCCCTCCTCCCCCAATGTCTCTCACTCCCCCCCAATCTCTCTCTCCCCCCTCCTCCCCCCAATCTCTCTCACTCCCCCCATCTCTCTCACTCCCCCTCCTCTCCCCCCAGTCTCTCTCTTCCCCTCCTCCCCCAATCTCTCACTCCCCTCTCCTCCCCCCAATCTCTCTCACTCGCCCCCCAATCTCTCACTCCCCCCTCCACCCCCCAATCTCTCTCTCCCCCTCCTCCCCCCAATCTCTCACTCCCCCCTCCTCCCCCCCAATCTCTCACTCCCCCCCAATCTCTCTCACTTCCCCCTCCTCACCACCAATCTTTCTACGTCTCCCGCCCAATCTCTCTCACTCCCTCCTCAACCCCAATCTCTCACTCCCCCTCCTCCCCCCCCCCAATATCTCACTCCCCCCTCCTCCCCCTCAATCTCTCCTCCCCAATCTTTCTCACTCCCGCCTACTCCCCGCAATCTCTCACTCCCCCCTCCTCTCCCCCCCCAATCTCTCTCACTCCCCCCTCCTCCCCTCCAATCTCTCACTCCCACCCAATCTCTCTCACTCCTCCCCACTCCTCCCCCCAATCTCTCACTCCCGCCTACTCCCCCCCATCTCTCACTCTACCCTCCTCTCCACCCCCAATCTCTCTCACTCCCCCCTCTTCCCCCCAATCTCTCTCACTCCCCCCTCCTCCCCCCAATCTCTCTCACTCCCCCCTCCTCACCCCAATCTCTCTCACTCCCCCTCCTCACCCCTAATCTCTCTCACTCCCCCTCCCCCTAATCTCTCTCACTCCCCCTTCCAATTTCTCTCACTCTCCCCTCCCCCCAATCTCTCTCACTCCCCCTCCCCACCAATCTCTCTCACTTCCCCCTCCCCCAATCTCTCTCACTCCCCCCTACTCCTCCCCCCCAATCTCTCTCACCCCCCCTCATCCCCCCAATCTCTCACCCCCCCCCCAATTGCTCACCCCCCCTCCTCTCCCCAATCTCTCACTCCCCCTCCTCTCTCCCAATCTCTCACTCCCCCTTGCACCCCCCCAATCTCTCTCACTCCCCCCTCCTCCCCCAATCTCTATCACTCCACCCCAATCTCTCTCACTCCACCCTCCTCCCCCCCATTCTCTCACTCCCCCTCCTCCCCCCCAATCTCTCACCCCTCCCAAACTCTCTCACTCCTCCCAAACACCACAATCTCTCTCCCTCCCCCCTCCCTCCAAATCTCTCACTCCCCCTCTTCCCCCCAATCTCTCACTCCCCCCAATTTCTCTCACTCCCCCCTCCTCCTCCCCCCTCCTCCCCACTCAATTTCTCTCACTCCCCCCTCCTCGTCCCAATCTCTCTCACTCCTCCCCCTCCTCCCCCCTCAATCTCTCCCCCCCAATCTTTCTCACTCCCGCCTACTCCCCCCAATCTTTCTCACTCACCCCTCCTCTCCCCCACAATCTCTCTCACTCCCCCTCCTCCCCCCCAATCTCTCACTCCTACCCAATCTCTCTCACTCCTCCCCCCTCCTCCCCCCTAATCTCTCCCTCCCAATCTCTCTCACTCCCGCCTACTCCCCCCCCATCTTTCTCACTCTACCCTCCTCCTCCCTCAATGTCTCTCACTACCACCTCCTCCCCTCAATCTCTCTCACTCTCCCCTCCTCCCCCACACTCTCTCACTCCCCCCTCCTCCCCCCCAATCTCTCTCACTCCCCACAACTTCACCCAAATCTCTCTCACTCTCCCCACCTCTCCCCCCAATCTCTCTCACTCCCCACTCCTCCCTCCAATCTCTCACTCCCCCCTTCTTCCCCCCCAATCTCTCTCACTCCCCCTCCTCCCCCCCAATCTCTCTCACTCCCCCTCCTCCCCCCCAATATCTCCCACTCCCCCCTTCTCTCCCCCCTCCTCCCCCCCAATCTCTCTCACTTCCCCCTCCCCCCAATCTCTTTCACTCCCCCCTACTCCTCCCCCCAATCTCTCTCACTCCCCCCTCCTCCCCCCAATCTCTCTCACCCCCCCCTCAATCTCTCCCCCCCCCTCCTCCCCCCAATCTATCTCACCCCCCCTCAATCTCCCCCCCCCTCCTCCCCCAATCTCTCACCCCCCCTCCTCACCCCCAATCTCTCTCACTCCCCCGTCCTCCCCCCAATATATCTCACTCCCCCCTAATCCCCCCAATCTCTCTCCCTCCCATTCTCTATCACTCCCCTCTCCTCCCCCCCATCTTTCTCACTACCCACTCCTCTCCCCCCCCATTCTCTCTCACTCCCCCTCATCTCCCCCCCAATCTCTGTCACTCCCCCCTCCTCCCCCCCAATCTCTCCCTCCTCCTCCCCCCAATCTATCTCACTCCCCCCTCCTCTCCCCCTTCCTCCCCCAATCTCGCTAACTCCCCCTTCCTCCCCCCAATCTTCCTCACTCACCCCTCCCCACCCAATATCTCTCTCCCCCTCCCCCAATCTCTCTCACTCCCCCCAATCCCTGTCACTCCCCCCAATCCCTGTCACTCCCCCCCATCTCTCTCCCCCCTCCCCCCAATCTCTCTATCCCCCCTCCCCCCAATCTCTCACCCCCTCCTCCCCCACCAATCTCTCTCACTTCCCCTCCTCCCCCAATGTCTCTCACTCCCCCCCAATCTCTCTCTCCCCCCTCCTCCCCCCAATCTCTCTCACTCCCCCCATCTCTCTCACTCCCCCTCCTCTCCCCCAGTCTCTCTCTTCCCCTCCTCCCCAATCTCTCACTCCCCTCTCCTCCCCCCAATCTCTCTCACTCGCCCCCCAATCTCTCACTCCCCCCTCCACCCCCCAATCTCTCTCTCCCCCTCCTCCCCCCAATCTCTCACTCCCCCCTCCTCCCCCCCAATCTCTCACTCCCCCCCAATCTCTCTCACTTCCCCCTCCTCACCACCAATCTTTCTACGTCTCCCGCCCAATCTCTCTCACTCCCTCCTCAACCCCAATCTCTCACTCCCCCTCCTCCCCCCCCCCCAATATCTCACTCCCCCCTCCTCCCCCTCAATCTCTCCTCCCCAATCTTTCTCACTCCCGCCTACTCCCCGCAATCTCTCACTCCCCCCTCCTCTCCCCCCCCAATCTCTCTCACTCCCCCCTCCTCCCCTCCAATCTCTCACTCCCACCCAATCTCTCTCACTCCTCCCCACTCCTCCCCCCCAATCTCTCACTCCCGCCTACTCCCCCCCATCTCTCACTCTACCCTCCTCTCCACCCCAATCTCTCTCACTCCCCCCTCCTCCTCCCTCAATGTCTCTCACTCCCACTCCTCCCTCAATCTCTCTCACTCCCACTCCTCCCCTCAATCTCTCTCACTCCCCCCTCCTCCCCCCACACTCTCTCACTCCCACCTCCTCCCCCCCAATCTCTCACTCCCCCCCAATCTCTCTCTCACTCCTCCTCCTCCCCCCCAATCTCTTTCACTTCCCCCTCCTCCCCACCAATCTCTTTCACTCCCCCTCCTTCCCCTCCTCCCCCCCAATCTCTCACTCCCCCCTCCTCCCCCCCAATCTCTCTCACTACCCCTCCTCCCCCCCAATGTCTCTCACTCCCCCCTCAATCTCTCTCACTCCCCCCTCCTCCCCCTCAATCTCTCTCACTACCCCCTCCTCCCCCAATCTCTTTCACTCCCCCCTCCTCCCCCCAAACTCTCTCACTCCCCCCTCCTCCCCCAAACTCTCTCACTCCCCCCTCCTCCCCCCCAATCTCTCACTCCCCCCCAATCTCTCTCTCACTCCCCCTCCTCCCCCCCCTCTCTCACTCCCCCTCCTTCCCCTCCTCCCCCCCAATCTCTCACTCCCCCCTCCTCCCCCCCAATCTCTCTCACTACCCCTCCTCCCCCTCAATCTCTCTCACTACCCCTCCCCCTCAATCTCTCTCACTCCCCCCTCCTCCCCCCCAATCTCTCTCACTCCCCCCTCCTCCCCCCCAATCTCTCTCACTACCCCTCCTCCCCCCAATGTCTCTCACTCCCCCCTCCTCCCCCTCAATCTCTCTCACTACCCCTCCTCCCCCTCAATCTCTCTCACTCCCCTCTCCTCCACCTCAATCTCTCTCACTACCCCCTCCTCCCCCAATCTCTCTCTCACTCCGCCCTCCTCCCCCAATCTCTCTCACTCCGCCCTCCTCCCCCCAATCTCTCTTACTCCCCCCTCCTCCCCCCAATCTCTCTCACTCCCCCTTCCTCCCACCCAATCTCTCTCACTCTGCCCTACTCCCCCCAGTCTCTCTCACTCCTCCCCCCAATCTCTCTCACCCATCCTCCCCCCAATCTCTATCACTCCCCCCCAATCTCTATCACTCCCTCCTCCTCCCCCCAATATCTCTTACTCCCCCCTCCTCCCCCAATCTCTCTCCCCCCCGTTCTCTCACACTCCCCCCTCCTCCCCCCTCCCCCCCATCTTTCTCACTCCCCCCTCCTCTCCCCCCAATTTCTCTCACTCCCCCTGCTCCCCCCTCCAATCTCTCTCACTCCCCCCTCCTCCCCCTGTGGTAAAAATGGGGGCAATCAGCACATTAATAAAGGCAGCTGGTTACCCCTATTTCGTATTGGGGATGAAGGGGTTAATTTTATATGCTGTTCCATGTACCATTCTCCCCTCTATGCATTGTTGTCCCTACCTGCAGTGCTGAATTACAGGAGCCGTTCCATTAAGACTGCTAATTTAGGAACGGTGTGAGCCAGCACCCTGATTTTTGATGTGCAGCCTCAGTGTAACCCCCCCAAGAACACATACTGTATAAAAAAAAGAAATACCGGCGCCTATTGAGTCCAAAAATAATGGAATCCTGGATGTCCAGTAGAATAAGTTCCAGTCCCAAGGAAATCAACAGTCTCTGTATCCTGGGATATTCAGATATGACTTGATGCAGTGAAAGTGGAACATGCAATGAAAAAAGAAATATTTAGTGCAACACAGTTTAAACAATTTATAAAGACATAATTGCAACTGGCTGACATAGACAGACAAAACAAACAGACACACCTAGACAAACAACACTTATGCAAAGCTAATGATAAAAGTTATTTATTAAACTAATTAATAAAAAAGGACAAATGGCTGACAGACCGCTCCGGTGGGTTAAAACCTAGATAACACTCACAGGACGGCTGCTGGTAATTCGCATAGTACCAATGGGGGCTGGTGACCGCGTGTTGGAGATCCGCTGGGTGCCTCAGACACCTTGTATTCCTTCTGCGTCTCTCTACTGGCAAAAAACAGAAGTGACGCCGTCCTCGTGGCGGACCGGAAATGACGTAAGCGGATATGACGTCAGAACCTGGCAATCTCCAGTTGAAGACACAGGAAACGGCGATCTGCACCTCCTTGTCCCACAGTTGTTGGAAAAAAGCACTCAGCACTTGTACTGCTTGCAAATATAAGCCACCAAATGTCCTATATATGGATAAAATGCCCTACGCGTTTCGTGTGTCTAAGCACACTTCCTCAGGGGGGCATTTTTTATCCATATATAGGACATTTGGTGGCTTATATTTGCAAGCAGTACAAGTGCTGAGTGCTTTTTTCCAACAACTGTGGGACAAGGAGGTGCAGATTGCCGTTTCCTGTGTCTTCAACTGGAGATTGCCAGGTTGTGACGTCATATCCGGTTACGTCATTTCCGGTCCGCCACGAGGACGGCGTCACTTCCGGTTTTTGCCAGTAGAGAGACGCAGAAGGAATACAAGGCGTCTGAGGCACCCAGCGGATCTCCCACACGCGGTCACCAGCCCCCATTGGTACTATGCGAATTACCAGCAGCCGTCCTGTGAGTGTTATCTAAGTTTTAACCTACCAGAGCGGTCTGTCAGCCATTTGTCCTTTTTTATTAATTAGTTTAATAAATAACTTTTATCATTAGCTTTGCATAAGTGTTGTTTGTCTAGGTGTGTCTGTTTGTTTTGTCTGTCTATGTCAGCCAGTTGCAATTATGTCTGTATAAATTGTTTAAACTGTGTTGCACTAAATATTTCTTTTTTCATTGCATGTTCCACTTTCACTGCATCAAGTCATATCTGAATATCCCAGGATACAGAGACTGTTGATTTCCTTGGGACTGGAACTATTTCTACTGGACATCCAGGATTCCATTATTTTTGGACTCAATAGGCGCCGGTATCTCTTTTGTTTATTTGCTGTTTATTCTGATTGTACTGTCAGGTCACCACCAGGCTGCCTTGCGACCATAGGGCTCACCCTTAGAGTAGAGTAGAGTAAATTAGAGTAGTATTGTCAATTGTTTGTAATCCCCATTAGCGCTATTATACATCACTTCCTTTTTCTTTCCCCCAAGAACACATATATTAAAAATATAACTTTGTCATAAGGGAAACATATATTTTTGATGAAGTGCCTTTCTGTTGCAGTTTTAAGATGTACCGGCAGGATGCTATTTCTTTCTGTCTGCCTTTGTAATGCATTAAGGAACAAATGTTATGCATACCTGAGCCCTCTGTTGGGGAGATGCCGATGCGTCTAGGGGATGAAAGACCCCAGAGTCTTACAGTGTCACTTAATCAGGATGTTTCTGAGTAGCAGATCCTGTTACTCATCCTGGATATTTCACACCTTGGGACCAAACTCCAGACATTTCGTCACCAGAAATGAGTGGCCCCTTTTTACTTAGCAGTGCTACCAAGCTGCTTACTGAGCATGCTCAGAGTTACCTGGGCTGGCTGGAGGATTTTCCCATGTGACATGGCAGGTTCTGATAGGAGGAAGATTATTCCTTGCCAATGGGATGAGGCTAATGTAAACCCCACAGGCCCTTATCCTTAAAAAGGCCTGTAACCCTCATTCCTGTGTTGTTGTTGTTGCTGTTGTTACCTGATTTCTTCAAGCGGATAAGATCTAAGTACAGCGGCTACAATTCCAGAACGCAAGGGGTTAAAAACATCGCAACAAGGAAACTTGCCCTGCTTCAGGATTTCGTTAGCCCTGGGGATTCCAGAACAAACCCCAAAGAACCAGAAAAGACTTTGCACTGTCACAGAAGGATTGGACTGGCTATTTATTTGGCAATTTGCAAAAGGACTACATTTTAAAAGTCAATCTTCTGGTGCTTTGCACCTTTCTGGACATTATCCCCTGTTCCTATACCCGTAAGTGTAATTATTAAGTGTATTCTGCAGTTGTCGTTGTTTGCCTATCAAGGGAATAAATCTCAGTTTATTTTGCTCAACCTGTTCTGCTCAATCAGGATCCACGAAATATAAATGTGTTATTAAGTGCGTCTCCCGTCACAGGCATTTAAACTGGTGGCAGCTGGTGAGATACTGATTGAGCCTATATTGCAGTGTCCTGCGGGGCTCTGTAATATAGTGAGGACCTTGTAGATTGCAAGCTCCTCAGACAAGTGGCAACTTCCACACTCTTCCAAAGAAGCACGAGATAATTCACTGGTCTCTGGACCCATAACCCGGTGGCACCATGAGTCCACGCTCAGGAAGGTTTTATACCTGGAACCGGGCGCAGGTAGTGGAGAGATGTGCGGGATATGGCTTAACGACAGACAGTCGTTACAAGAGTCAGCTGGAGGAGGATTTAGAAGAATATGAGGGCAGGATGGCCCCGCCAGCAGACAGTACTCAGCCCGGAGTGCAGGCGGTCCCTCCAGGTCCGGGGCTGCAAGGACAGCGGGAGGATGTCAGTGACCGCCTGGAAGAGGGTGGCGTGGTGCCAGGGGGTGCAGATGGATCAGTCGCTGCGGCGATCGGACTTGCTACCTCTGAACTCACTGCACTGCTCACTGCCTGGGGAGAAAGGCTTAGCTATGAACAGCGACTCCAGCTCCTGTTGACAGCGCTTGGAAGGCCCCCTCACTCCCACCAGTCTGCACCTCAGCATACTAACAAACATACAGTGGGTAACAACACGCCCTATACTGGGGAGTTCAAGCTTGAGAGACGGTGCTATCATTGCCACAAGGTGGGCCACATCCGGCCACATTGCCTGGACCGTGAGCGGTCTGGGGGACCCCATCAGGGGCAACGTTCACAAGCTGCAGGGCCAGCAACCCAGATTGGGATGGCCCACACAGAGGAACAGAGCACAGCCATGGAGCCACAACCAAGAGTGATGTCCCAGGCAGATGCTGCTTTTGTCACCTCAGAGCCAGCAGCAGTGAGCAGAGGATGTCCAAGTGCATCAGTCGAGATGCAGCCTGCTGATGACCTTAGCAGGCACCCATGGAGGGTTACCTTTGGTGACCGGCAAGCAGGGAGCTTGCCAGATTTGGGTGCTGCTGTTATTCTGGTGCAGCCAGAAGATTTGCTCCCGGGCACCGGGGTGCAAAGAACCATGCCTGATGGAGGGCTGCGATCCTTCCAGGGTGCCCAGATCATTTTGGATGGGGGTGCCAATCATGGCATGAGGGAGGTGGGGGTTTTGTCCAGGGAAACTGCTGAGGTGCGCCTTAGCAATAACCTGGAGCCTGTGATCTGTGTGGTTGCTGCGGAATTGCCTGCTGTTGCGGCGATTCCTAAGAGCCTGTCATCAGGACTCACAGCAGAATCAACCTCTGTCCCCCTGCATTTGGGACCAATGGTTCCAGTGGCCTCTGCGGAGACCAGACAGGTAAGCCAGACTACTGAGTCGCGACCAGTGACTGACTTACTGTTCCCTTTACCTGTTCCTGTTACCCCTGAATTAGAGACTAAGGGTGGGTGGTTAGAATTAGGGACAGCAGATAGGGATGCGGTGAAAGCTGACCCCAGCTTAGAAGGTATGGGACTGCGGGCGTCCAAGTCCTGGGAAAGCGGGGGGGTCAGACCACAGGCTGTGGCACCGTGGGCTCTGGGGTAGGGAGCCAGGTTCTACCGGGTTAGCCAGGGGCTGGACAGGTAGAAGACGGTTAGTGGGACCAGGGGAGGGTAGGCAGCAAGTGTTGCAGGTAGCCTTCCCCAGTCCGCTAGTGGGGCATCAGGGGGTCACTCACATGAGCACCCAGCTGTTGCAGCCTTCTTCTGGCCGGAGGCAGCAGGGGCAGTGGCAGACTTTGGCCACCCCTGGGACGCCTGCCAGCCAGAGGGTAAAGCGGGTGATTATGTACAGATGCTCCTGAACCTGTTACCAGGAATGGGGAATATGTTTCAGGAAGTAGCTCAGGCAGTGCCAGGCCTCTTAGGTAGGATAGGGTTTCCTAGGGGGGTCCTAGTTGAGCTAGGGGCCCGGGGAGGTAGGCAGGCAGGGGCAGACCCCAGGGCTAGGGTAGAGCAGCCTAGGGTCCTGTTCTCAGACAAGCTTGGCAGGGCACATAGTTCAGATCAGCCTGTGCTCCCAGGTGATCTGCATCCCCTGCATAAAAATACCTATGGAGTATCAGCAGGCGTGGCAGACAGTGTAGAGAGGAAGGCAAAGGGGTGGTCAGTCTTCAGACTTCGGAATGGCCTCTGTGAGATTTTCTGGGTGCCATTCAGGATGAGGAATGCTCTGGCTACCTCCCACCGCCTGGTCAGGAGGGCACTAGAGAGAGTGCAGAGGTATGTGGGGACATACAGGGAGAGGATAGTTGGCTTCAGGCAGATCTGGGGTTTGTATCCAGGACAGGTAGCAGCAGTGCTAGCCAGGGTTAGGGAGACAGGGAGGACCAAAGTCTATCACATCAATATGCTCAAGAAGAACATAGCTCTGCCAGATCTCCTACGGGAGGCTAGGCAGGGAGGTACCATAGAGCAGGTGGAGATAGGGGCTCAGCTGAGTGTCAGGCAGAGAGCAGATGCCAGGGCTATGCTAGAGCAGTATAGGGCTCTGTTCACGGACAAGCCAGGGAGGACACACATCACTGAGCACCCAGTGCTTACAGGGGATCTGAGACCTCTGCATAAGCACGCTTATAGCGTGTCAGCAGAGGTGAAGGGCAGTATAGAGAGGGAAGTGGAGGAGATGCTGGCCCTAGGGGTAATTGTACCCTCCCAGAGCCCTTGGGCTTGTCCGGTAGTCCTAGTGCCTATGAAGGATGGAACCACCCAGTGCTATGTGGACTACCGGCATCTCAATGCAGGGACGGTTTCAGATGCCTACCCCATGCCCCGTATGGATGAGTTGCTGTATGAACTCGCGGGGGCAAGGTATCTGACCACCATGGATCTCAGTAAAGGGTACTGGCAGATCCCTTTGACCCAGGAGGCTAGGGAGAAGTCGGCTTTCATCACCCCAAGTAGCCTCTATGAGTTCTTAGTGATGCCAATTGGGATGAAGAATGCACCGGCTACCTTCCAACGCCTGGTCAATCATTTGCTAGAGGGCATGCAAGGGTTTGCAAGGGCTTATCTGGATGATATTGCTGTGTTCAGTAACTCCTGGGAATCACACTTAATTCATGTAGCTGCGGTGCTAGCCAGGATTAGGGAGGCAGGTCTCACCTTAAAACCCACCAAGTGCTTAGTAGGGATGGCTGAAGTCTTATACCTAGGGCATAGGGTGGGTGGAGGGCACCTCAAGCCAGAACAAGCTAAGGTAGAGGCAGTAGTGCAGTGACCCACTCCCAAAACCAAGAAGCAGGTCATGGCTTTCCTAGGCACCGCAGGCTACTATAGGAAGTTTGTTCCCCAGTATAGTGCCATTGCAACACCCCTGACTGACTTGACCCAGAAGCGACTGTCAGTGCTTGTAGTCTGGTCTCCAGCCTGTGAAGCTGAATTTAAGGCTTTGAAGACTGCACTAGCCAGCGCTCCTATACTGGCCGCTCCAGATTATTCCAAGAAGTTTCTGGTGCAGACTGATGCCTCAGACTTTGGCATTGGTGCTGTGCTCAGCCAGTTAGGGGAGGAGGTCAAGGAACCTCCAATGATGTTTCTGGGCCGCAAGCGGCTGCCCAGAGAAGTGGCATATGCCACTATTGAGAAGGAGTGTCTGGTCATAGTATGGGCTCTAAAAAAGCTACAGCGCTCTCTGTATGGCAGAACCTTCACTGTTATCACTGACCATAACCCCCTAAGTTGGTTACAGCGGGTGTCGGGAGAGAATGCCAAGCTTTTGTGCTGGAGCCTTGCCTGGCAGGATTTTGATATCACCATACAGCCCCAGAAAGGCGGTGAACATGGGAACGCTGATGGCCTCTCCGGCAGGACAATCCCCAAGACCTAATGACTTCAAAAACCCTCCGGTCAGCCCAACCACCAGAGGAGGTGGCCAGGGCAAACCTTGGGCTTTGAGTGGGAGAGATGTGGCGAAAATGGGGACAATCAGCGCATTAATAAAGGCAGTGTGCTCAGCTGGTTACCCCTATTTCGTATTGGTGGTGGAGGGGTTAATTATATGCTGTACCCATGTACAATTCTCCCCTCTATGCATTGTTGTCCCTACCTGCAGTGCTGAATAACAGGAGCCGTTCCATTAAAACTGCTAATTTAGGAACGGAGTGAGCCACCACCCTGATTTTTGGTGTTCAGCCTCAGTGTAACCCCCCAAGAACACATATATTAAAAATATAACTTTGTCATAAGGAAAACATATATTTTTGATGAAGTGCCTTTCTGTTGCAGTTTTAAAATGTACCGGCAGGATGCTATTTCTTTCTGCCTGCCTTTGTAATGCATTAAGGAACAAATGTTATGCATACCTAAGCCCACTGTTGGGGAGATGCCGATGCGTCTAGGGGATGAAAGTCCCCAGAGTCTTACAGTGTCACTTAATCAGGTTGTTTCTGAGTAGCAGATCCTGTTACTCATCCTGGATATTTCACACCTTGGGACCAAACTCCAGACATTGCGTCCACAGAAATGAGTGACACCTTTTTACTTAGCAGTGCTACCAAGCTGCTTACTGAGCATGCTCAGAGTTACCTGGGCTGGCTGGAGGATTTGCCCATGTGACATGGCAGGTTCTGATAGGAGGAAGATAATTCCTTGCCAATGGGATGAGGCTAATGTAAACCCCACAGGCCCTTATCCTTAAAAAGGCCTGTAACCCTCATTCCTGTGTTGTTGCTGTTGTTACCTGATTTCTTCAAGCGGATAAGATCTAAGTACAGCGGCTACGATTCCAGAACGCAAGGGGTTAAAAACATCACAACAAAGGAAACTTGCCCTGCTTCAGGATTTCGTTAGCCCTGGGGATTCCAGAACGAACCCCAAAGAACCAGAAAAGACTTTGCACTGTCACAGAAGGATTGGACTGGCTATTTATTTGGCAATTTGCAAAAGGACTACATTTTAAAAGACAATCTTCTGGTGCTTTGCACCTTTCTGGACATTATCCCCTGTTCCTATACCCGTAAATGTAATTATTAAGTGTATTCTGCAGTTGTCGTTGTTTGCCTATCAAGGGAATAAATCTCAGTTTATTTTGCTCAACCTGTTCTGCTCAATCAGGATCCACGAAATATAAATGTGTTATTAAGTGCGTCTCCCGTCACAGGCATTTAAACTGGTGGCAGCTGGTGAGATACTGATTGAGCCTATATTGCAGTGTCCTGCAGGGCTCTGTAATATAGGGAGGACCTTGTAGATTGCAAGCTCCTCAGACAAGTGGCAACTTCCACACTCTTCCAAAGAAGCACGAGATAATTCACTGGTCTCTGGACCCATAACCCGGTGGCACCATGAGTCCACGCTCAGGAAGGTTTTATACCTGGAACCGGGCACAGGTAGTGGAGAGATGTGCGGGATATGGCTTAACGACAGACAGTCGTTACAAGAGTCAGCTGGAGGAGGATTTGAAGAATATGAGGGCAGGATGGCCCCACCAGCTGCTGTGGCAGCAGACAGTACTCAGCCCGGAGTGCAGGAGGTGCCTCCAGCTCCGGGGCTGCAAGGACAGCGGGAGGATGTCAGTGACCACCTGGAAGAGGGTGGCGTGGTGCCAGGGGGTGCAGATGGATCAGTCGCTGCGGCGACCGGACTTGCTACCTCTGAGCTCATTGCACTCCTCACCGCCTGGGGAGAAGGGCTTAGTTACTTGTATGAACAGTGACTCCAGCTCCTGTCGACAGCGCTTGGAAGGCCCTCTCACTCCCACCTTGTCAGCGGGGAAAAGGACGTTCCCAGAGTAACTGCTGTGGAAGCAGCAGAGCCAGCAAATGAATATGTAACCAGCAGAGCCTTGGTGAGCAACGCAGCAGTCCCCAGAGAGGCAGCCATTCCGGCTAGGGGGGACCAGTCTTCACCTCGGCGGACTCCCAAACATACAGTGGGCAGCAACACGCCCTATACTGGGGAGTTCAAGCTTGAGAGACGGTGCTATCATTGCCACAAGGTGGGCCACATCCGACCACATTGCCCAGACCGTGAGCGGTCTGGGGGACCCCATCAGGGGCAACGTTCACAAGCTGCAGGGCCAGTAACCCAGATTGGGTTGGCCCACACAGAGGAACAGAGCACAGCCATGGAGCCACAACCAAGAGGAATGTCCCAGGCAGGAATGCTGCTTTTGTCACCTCAGAGCCAGCAGCAGTGAGCAGAGGATGTCCAAGTGCATCAGTCGAGATGCAGCCTGCTGATGTCCTGAGCAGGCACCCACGGAGGGTTACCTTTGGTGACCGGCAAGCAGGGAGCTTGCCAGATTTGGGTGCTGCTGTTATTCTGGTGCAGCCAGAAGATTTGCTCCCGGGCACCGGGGTGCAGAGAACCATGCCTGATGGAGGGCTGCGATCCTTCCAGGGTGCCCAGATCATTTTGGATGGGGGTGCCAATCATGGCATGAGGGAGGTGGGGGTTTTGTCCAGGGAAACTGCTGAGGTGCGCCTTAGCAATAACCTGGAACCTGTGATCTGTGTGGTTCCTGCGGAATTGCCTGCTGTTGCAGCGATTCCTAAGAGCCTGTCATCAGGAATCACAGCAGAATCAACCTCTGTCCCCCTGCATTTGGGACCAATGGTTCCAGTGGCCTCTGCGGAGACCAGACAGGTAAGCCAGACTACTGAGTCGCGACCAGTGACTGACTTACTGTTCCCTTTACCTGTTCCTGTTACCCCTGACTTAGAGACTAAGGGTAGGTGGTTAGAATTAGGGACAGCAGATAGGGATGCGGTGAAAGCTGACCCCAGCTTAGAAGGTATGGGACTGCGGGCGTCCGAGTCCTGGGAAAGCGGGGGGGGGGGGGTCAGACCACAGGCTGTGGCACCGCGGGCTCTGGGGTATGGAGCCAGGTTCTACCGGGTTAGCCAGGGGCTGGACTGGTAGAAGACGGTTAGTGGGACCGGGGAGGGTAGGCAGCAAGTGTTGCAGGTAGCCTTCCCCAGTCCGCTAGTGGGGCATCAGGGGGTCACTCACATGAGCACCCAGCTGTTGCAGCCTTACTTCTGTCCAGAGGCAGCAGGGGCAATGGCAGACTTTGGCCACCCCTGGGACACCTGCCAGCCAGAGGGTAAAGCGGGTGATTATGTGCAGATGCTCCTGAACCTGTTACCAGGAATGGGGAACATGTTTCAGGAAGTAGCTCAGGCAGTGCCAGGCCTCTTAGGTAGGATAAGGTTTCCTAGGGGGGTCCTAGTTGAGCTAGGGGCCCGGGGAGGTAGGCAGGCAGGGGCAAAAGCCAGGGCTAGGGTAGAGGAGCCTAGGGTCCTGTTCTCAGACAAGCTGGGCAGGGCACATAGTACAGATCAGCCTGTGCTCCCAGGTGATCTGCATCCTCTGCATAAGAATACCTATGGAGTGTCAGCAGAGGTGGCAGACAGTGTAGAGAGGAAGGCAAAGGGGGGGTCAGTCTTCTGCCTTCGGAATGGCCTCTGTGAGATTTTCAGGGTGCCATTCAGGATGAGGAATGCTCTGGCTACCTCCCACCGCCTGGTCAGGAGGGCACTAGAGACAGTGCAGAGGTATGTGGGGACATACAGGGAGAGGATAGTTGGCTTCAGGCAGATCTGGGGGGTTGTATCCAGGATAGGTAGCAGCAGTGCTAGCCAGGGTTAGGGAGACAGGGAGGACCAAAGTCTATCACATCAATATGCTCAAGGAGTACATAGCTCTGCCAGATCACCTAGGGGAGGCTAGGCAAGGAGGTAACATAGAGCAGGTGGAGATAGGGGCTCAGCTGAGTGTCAGGCAGAGAGCAGATGCCAGGGCTATGCTAGAGCAGTATAGGGCTCTGTTCACGGACAAGCCAGGGAGGACACACATCACTGAGCACCCAGTGCTTACAGGGGATCTGAGACCTCTGCATAAGCACGCTTATAGCGTATCAGAAGAGGTGAAGGGCAGTATAGAGAGGGAAGTGGAGGAGATGCTGGCCCTAGGGGTAATTGTACCCTCCAGAGCCCTTGGGCTTGTCCGGTAGTCCTAGTGCCTAAGAAGGATGGAACCACCCGGTTCTATGTGGACTACCGGCAGCTCAATGCAGGGATGGTTTCAGATGCCTACTTCATGCCCCGCATGGATGAGTTGCTGGATGAACTCGTGGGGGCAAGGTATCTGACCACCATGGATCTCAGTAAAGGGTACTGGCAGATCCCTTTGACCAAGGAGGCTAGGGAGAAGTCAGCATTCATCACCCCAAGTGGCCTCTATGAGTTCTTAGTGATGCCAATTGGGGTGAAGAATGCACCAGCTACCTTCCAACGCCTGGTCAATCGTTTGCTAGAGGGTATGCAAGGGTTTGAAAGGGCTTATCTGGATGATATTGCTGTGTTCAGTAACTCCTGGGAATCACACTTAATTCATGTAGCTGCGGTGCAAGCCAGGATTAGGGAGGCAGGTCTCACCTTAAAACCCACCAAGTGCTTAGTAGGGATGGCTGAAGTCTTATACTTAGGGCATAGGGTGGGTGGAGGGCACCTCAAGCCAGAACCAGCTAAGGTAGAGGCAGTAGTGCAGTGGCCCACTCCCAAAACCAAGAAGCATGTCATGGCTTTCCTAGGCACCACAAGTGCCTGTATTTACTGCTGCTTTTCTAATAAAGTGAAGGAAATATTAGAGGACTTGGAGTGATTTGGAAAGGGGGCCGAGTTTAACCTACAGTATCTGGGCTAATCATACTACACTGGCGACACACTTTATTCGAGCACGGCTAGTCCCGCGAATTCGGGTATACTCGGGTGTATTCAGGTTTCTGATATTTTTCAGCCAGAGTGCATTGCGTTATTTTCCGGCAGGAATTTAAGCTTTTTATTCCGGCTGGTTACAATACTGCAATGCCGTCAAAATACACATGGTGGCGCTTGCGAGCTATTCTCTGTGAAGCCGTCCCCTATAATGAATTGTAATGCAGTATACAGTATATATATATATACAGTACTGTATAACAACAACCCCTGTAAGCCCTAACATACAGTACTGTACAGTACTGTACTGTATATGCACATACATAAATGATACTACTGTATGGGCGGCGGGGGCGAGATGTGTTTGCAGCAGAGAGAGATCCGCTGCTCTCTCTCTGCGCAAACATCCACACATTAAAAATTATTTGAAATACATTTTTATTGATAGTGTAGATGTGCAGGGGGTCTCCGGAGCTGAACCGCGTTGGTTTTAGGTCTGGGGACCCCGTGCCCCCCGAGATACAGGCCCCTTTAGGGGGTGCCGGTATCCAGCTCTGCGTTAAAAGCCCCGATCACGTGACCGCGGCCTGTAAACCAAGCAGAGCAGAGGGATACCGGCACCCCCTAGAGGGGCCTGTATCTCGGGGGGCACGGGGTCCCCAGACCTGAAACCTGTGCGCTTCTGCTCTGGAGACCCTCTGCACATGTACAGTATCAATAAAACACATACAATATACAGTATAAATAAACACTCGTTCTTTACCTTAGCGTCTATGCGCTATGGTAAAGAAGCATTATTTTAATAATATTGTAAAGTGAGCAGGGGGTTCCCTGAGCCAGAAATTAATGATTAATGCTCAGGGAACCCCCCCCCCCCCTGCTCCTGATCAATATTATTAAAAATACGGAAAATGCTGCGTCATTACCATAGCGGATAGCCGCTAAGGCAATGAAGGGGTTAACCCACCGTGCCCGCTTTATTGTGTGTAGTGGGGATGGGTGAGGGGGGTATTTGGCCCTTGGTGTGAGTTTACGACTTGCGGGAGGGGGGGGGGGGTTGCGGGTGCACTTAACCCCTTCACGATCGTAGCAGTTAATACCGCTACGGTCATGAAGGGGTTAAGCCCTCCCGCTACCCCAACCCCCCCCCCCCCCCCCCGCAAGCCCTCCCCAACCATCGTTGGGGCGAATACCCCATTCACCCACCCTCCCGCTACCCACAATAAAAAAATACACACACACAGCAGCCGCCAAAAAATAAATAAATAAATGACAATAAATACATTTGAAATACATTTTTATTGATAGTGTAGATGTGCAGGGGGTCTCCGGAGCTGAACCGCGTTGGTTTTAGGTCTGGGGACCCCGTGCCCCCCGAGATACAGGCCCCTTTAGGGGGTGCCGGTAGCCCTCTGCTTGGTTTAAAGGTCCGATCACGTGATCGCGGCCTGTAAACCAAGCAGAGCAGAGGGATACCGGCACCCCCTAAAGGGGCCTGTATCTCGGGGGGCACGGGGTCCCCAGACCTGAAACCTGTGCGCTTCTGCTCCGGAGACCCCCTGCACATGTACACTATCAATAAAAATGTATTTCAAATGTATTTATTGTCATTTATTTATTTATTTATTTATTTATATTTATTCATTGTGCTGCTGCTGCAAGTCGTAAACTCACACCAAGGGCCAAACACCCCCCTCACCCCCAATAAAAAAAATTCACGCACAGCAGCCCCACAATTAATAAATAAATCTAAATAAATAAATAAAATCTATGTAAAACCCCCTCCCCTATTCTCGCTTTTAAAACGCCCTGCCTTCTCTCTAATCTATGTAAAAAACCCTCCCCCTATCCCCCTATTGTGTGTGCGTTAAACTTCCCTGCAAGCTATGTAAAAAAACCTCCCCCTATTGTGTGTGTGTTTAAATCTGTCTGGCCTGTGTTTCTGAGTGCTGAGTGCTCTGCGTTTAAAGGTCCCGATCACGTGATCGCGGCCTGTAAACCAAGCAGAGCAGAGGGATACCGGCACCCCCTAAAGGGGCCTGTATCTCGGGGGGCACGGGGTCCCCAGACCTGAAACCTGTGCGCTTCAGCTCCGGAGACCCCCTGCACATGTACACTATCAATAAAAATGTATTTCAAATGTATTTATTGTCATTTATTTATTTATTTATTTATATTTATTCATTGTGCTGCTGCTGCTGCAAGTCGTAAACTCACACCAAGGGCCAAACACCCCCCTCACCCCCAATAAAAAAAATTCACGCACAGCAGCCCCACAATTAATAAATAAATCTAAATAAATAAATAAAATCTATGTAAAACCCCCTCCCCTATTCTCGCTTTTAAAACGCCCTGCCTTCTCTCTAATCTATGTAAAAAACCCTCCCCCTATCCCCCTATTGTGTGTGCGTTAAACTTCCCTGCAAGCTATGTAAAAAAACCTCCCCCTATTGTGTGTGTGTTTAAATCTGTCTGGCCTGTGTTTCTGAGTGCTGAGGGCCAAACACCCCCCTCACCCCCAATAAAAAAAATTCACGCACAGCAGCCCCACAATTAATAAATAAATCTAAATAAATAAATAAATAAAGACATGAAGAGAAATAAATATATACTGTACAGTATATACTTTGTATATATATATACACTGTATATATATATATATATATATATATATATATATATATATATATATATATACATACAGTATACATATATACACTGTGTATATATATATATATATATATATATATATATATATATATATATATATATATATATATACATACAGTATACATATATACACTGTGTATATATATATATATATATATATATATATATATATATATATATATATATATATATATATCATACAGCTATATTTATATATATATATATATATATATATATACTGTATATATATATATATATATATATATATACATACTGTATGTGAGTGAAAAGAGAAAAAAGTAACCCGTATGGGAGCACTCAGGTATGCAATTGATATATTTGTTTATTTATTTGACACAGTGCAAAAAGGGATGAATAAACAGTACATGATTTAAAAACACTTAAAAAAGAGGCATGGACCCTTAAACACTAATGAACAGCACTAGGGAACGACACACACTGTCAACCCTAAACATGAAAAGGATAGTGACTCAAAAAACACTAGGGAGAATCAAAGTGAATCACAATACAGTAGGTTACTGGGTTTAAAGGCACCTACAGTACTGTATACAACGCTAAGGATAATGCACACTACACACCAAAAGGTAGACTTGTCAAAGTATAAATGACAGTCTCAAAGCATCACACATCTGCATTAGCATACAGTAATATACAGTAACCAATGCCTACAGCACAAATCATGTGTAGGAAAGGTGGTAAGGTGGAATGAAATCCCTAGATGTGTAGAGCAATGAAGTTAATGAATAGCATACTGTACAGTATAAAACATAACATTACAATCCACACAGTACATTGCATTTACAGTACATTGTATACTGTAAATGATGCATAGCATTAAATCTATGCACCATATACAGTACTGTACATTCTGCAAATGAATGTTAACAATATAATTGCAAGCTACTCTACCAGTAAATACTGTACAAACACTTCCAAACAAGTCAACTTAACTACAGTATTTTAACCAAGCAAGTAAACCAAAATCAATATATACTGTAAGTAACAACCAGAAAAGACAATTTAAAAACAAACTAACCCTTACAATACCAAGGATTACATCTATCTAATTGTAAAAAACCTTATACATTATACACAGCATTGTTTAAAAACCCCTTCCCCCCTAATGTTTGTGTTAAGCAGATTACACTGAAGGGAGAGAGATATAAAGGCCTAAAGCCCCTTCCCCCCCTAATGTTTCTGTTAAGCAGATTACACTGAAGGGAGAGAGATATAAAGGCCTAAAGCCTTACCTGCATTGGTAAACCCTCCCTGCATTGGTAAACCCTCCCTGCATTGATGTCGTGTAGTGTACAGTATGTAAATGTGGGGAGGAGGGGGGCCCAATGTGCATAATGTACTGTGAGGTCTAACCACCCTCACCCCCTACCCACATACTGTACCGTTACCCCCCCCCCCCCCCCCCATCCTGGCCATGGCCCCTCACGCACAGCAGCTCCACAATTAATAAATAAATATAAATAAATACATGAAGAGAAATAAATATATACTTTATATATAAATGTGAGTTTATAAATAAAATAAAGAATATTATTTCTAGGGGCCCTAGAACAGAAGTTCCCACGCCAATTTCGCGCTCATTGCTCTTTTTTTGCTCTTTTTTTACAATGTTGCTGGTCTTGCGGCTTTGCAGTATGCAAGCAAAAAGCGCAGTGTATGAAGTCTGGGTGAGCGCTTTCCACATTTGATGCCTACGGCACCTTCCCATTTCTACACACTTCAATACCTGCACAGTTGGTAGCGCTTTCCATCCCAGCTACCATTCTGGATATTCACCTCTCACAGGCCATTCTTGCCCGAGTCTGTCCTATCAGACAGGGGCATTAACCTGTATCCACACCACCTGGACAATTTCTCTCTGTCAGAGACTTGTGCTATTTATTTTATATATTTTTGTATTTGTATTGTATATAATTATTCATGCAAATTTATGCTCATTTCATATGTGGTTTTCAACATAAAGTGGCTGCTGGGCCTGATCCTAACTCATACAGTATACAGTAGCGCTTCCCTGTTTGTTTGTTTATTGCAAGCAAAAAGCAGTTTGTAGTACTGAGTGTGAGATAAATTACTGTATTTATCAGTGTTGATCAAAGAGAGTTGATCAGAAGGATTCCCCTTATATACAGTACGTAGAATTAATAAAATTGTATTATTTTCCGATATCCGCAGTGATTCTGGTCAACCTGACAGATTTTTAGTAATACAGTATACTGTACTGCAAGACCATGTGTTGTCTACCTTTTACTACAGTATACTGTACTGTATGAATGACAATAGAGTGCTGTATACTTTATAAGGGGAATCCTTCTGATCAATTCTCTTTGATCAATACTGATAAATACAGTATCATATTTATACCCCTTTAGCACCTGTCGTTCCATCCTATGCACCCATTTACTGTACAATGGTGATTGCGGTCGTATTCACGTACTTTATGTGAGATAAATTAACCAGTTCTTTTATTGCTGAAGTCGCCACAAAATACTTTTATTTACAAATACAGTACAATACAATGGTGAAACTTTTCAAGTTAACAGCAATTCAAAACATCAACACACAATAATACATACTTTACAGTACTGTACAGTATACTGTACTAGTATATTTGGGCCTTGTCTTTGGGGGTTTATTCATGCAATTATTAGGGTGACCTGGCGTTGGAAATACTGACACAGTACAATCCTACAGCTACACCACCCACCCCCTCCCTTAGAGTTTTTAATCCCTCCCTGGCCAAGCATCAATCGTCTGGCTAATCCAATCCAAGCCATTGTTTTGTTAATCTGGCCCTGGGCTGTTCAGAACAGCCACTGCTTCTAAATTACTGAAAATATACAGGATAAATATACAGTGATGTGAAATAATCCTTTCTGTGTGTCTGAGAGTGTTGAAAGTCACCAGGTCCTCATCTAGTAGAGTACATTCTCGAATACCTTTAGAATAAAAATACAGTACAGTATATATAAATATACAGTATAAATATTGCACAGTATACTGTAATGTTAAATAACCCATCCTGTTCTTTTTCCCTTCATACTGTAACAGTATCCTCATTGTGTCTGCGGTACAGTAGTTCATTGAGAGAGGAGAGGTTTTGTGTACATCATTACTGCTGTTTATATACTGTACATTTGACTGCACAAGCAGATTTGACGAACACAAGGCCCCCCCTCCCCTCTGGTGCACCCTTTTTCCTGGAACGACAAGAAAACAAAAACTTTGTTCAGTTACTGTACTGTACTGTATGTGCGTACTGTATTATGGTAGACCTACTGTACAGTAGGTGGCTGGTGCAGCTTTCTCTGGAAAGAAAAAATGGAGCAGTTAGTAGGCAGTTACTGTAGTATGTCAAACTAGTCTACTGTACTGTATACTGGAACTACTGTAAACTCTGACTATTGGGAAAGCTAAAATCTGTGCCATACTTACCTGTATCATAGTGTACCTACTGTACAATACTACAGCACTGTACTACTTTCCTGATGCTTGTCCATTGCGCGCGATGACAATGGGCAACACAGTGGCAATATGGTCTATATATTTATTGCATCGTTCCTCGGTGAGTACATCGTTCCAAAAACTCATTATGGCTGTATACAACTCGTCCTTCTTGGAGGGTTTCGCCACTTTACGGATGTGGTCCTTCAGCTGATGCCAGACCATTTCGATCGGATTGAAGTCTGGTGATCTGTGATTGGAAAGAAAGGACAATTAGTTTAAGAGATAGAGTACACAGTAAAAACAGTGGGGAACATATAAATGGGACACGGTCTACTACACTTACTCCGCTGGCGTCTTCACCCAGTTGATGCCGCGCTCAAGGATATGCGCCGTCGACGCGGTGTGCTTGGGATCATTGTCCTGGTAAAAGCGATGACCATTGGGAAAGTCTTGTGTGATGTATCGCACTATCACGGGCACAATGTTGTCTTGGAAGAAATCTTTATTCATGATTCCTATAGCAAGAAAAGAAAAGTGCTCAATAGTACAGTACAGTGCATACGGTAAGGCAACACTAGTCAAGTACAGTGCATTAGGCGGCATTATATTTGAGAAATTGTACCTTCAAAGACGACAATGCATCCCGGTCCACGCCTAGAGATAGCACCCCACACATGCAGCTTCACAGGGTGTTTTGGCCGTGGCTTCAAAGTTATGCGGCCTTTTTTGTGGAACGCAAATCTTGCAAATCTCTCCAGCGACACAGTAGACTCATCAGTGAAGATGCAATCCTGGAAAGTCTCACCGCTGTCGATCCATGCCTGGGCCTGGAGCACTCTTTTGATTTTGTTTGCGTCCCGTATCATGGGGTACGCTCTGTAATGACAATGAATAAAAAATGTTAGCGTCACAGCGCAGTACAGTTTGCAAAACAACATTTTTACTTTACAGTACAGTACCTCCTGTACTGTCCACTACTAACCTCACACGTCCATATTTCCATCCAATTCTGCGTCTCATCTTCTTTATGCTGCTCTCGGATACAGTCAGATTGTGGTTTTCCTGAAGAGTGTTTTTAACCCTTAATGCGCTCCTCTCATCATTCTCCTCACTTATTCTGTCCACCAGAAGAGTAGTCTCCCTACAATGCAAAGAAATTATATTGTGTTATTAATATGCAGCAATATAAAATGTATATTGTATACTGTACATGTAATGTTGTAATATACAGTAAATATAAATATACAAAAAATGTATACTGCTGTACTATAAATATAAATAGACAAAATATACAGTATACAGTACTGTTGTAATATAATAAATATACTATATAAATACGGTATACTGTTGTTATATCATAATAAATACACATCATATACTGTATATTCCGTTGTAAGATGAATTGCAATATACCAAAAGTGTATACTGCTGCACAAAAAATATAAATTGACCACACATACAGTACACTACAGTATATACTGTTGTAATATAATAAATATACTATATAAATACGGTATACTGTTGTTATATCATAATAAATACACATCATATACTGTATATTTCGTTGTAAGATGAATTGCAATATACCAAAAGTGTATACTGCTGCACAAAAAATATAAATTGACCACACATACAGTACACTACAGTATATACTGTTGTACTATATAAATACGGTATACTGTTGTTATATCATAATAAATACACATCATATACTGTATATTCCGTTGTAAGATGAATTGCAATATACCAAAAGTGTATACTGCTGCACAAAAAATATAAATTGACCACACATACAGTACACTACAGTATATACTGTTGTAATATAATAAATATACTATATAAATACGGTATACTGTTGTTATATCATAATAAATACACATCATATACTGTATATTCCGTTGTAAGATGAATTGCAATATACCAAAAGTGTATACTGCTGCACAAAAAATATAAATTGACCACACATACAGTACACTACAGTATATACTGTTGTAATATAATAAATATACTATATAAATACGGTATACTGTAGATGTACACTACAGTTTTCTATATTTTTTTTGGTTAAGTTTTATAAATACAGTATACAGTACTTACGCATTTGTTACCCTTGGTGCCTTTTTGCGGTCTCTGTTTTTTCCTTGTGCATGATAGCACACAGTGCTTGATGGCACAACGAGGCCAGAAGCAGTTAACCAGCGCTGGATATCTGCAATTCGTTGTCCGCTCGTGTACATCTCCTTCATTCTCATGCTGAGATCCTTTGAAATCTTCTTAACAGGCATTGCTGCGAGTACTGTAGAAAGAAATACAAACACAAGAATGTGTATTCGATGTTTAGTCGATGTGTATTCAATGTGCAGTGAATCCACAAAATGGATGGTGTATTTATATGTTAATGACTCACATAACAGACCACCCACTTTCAACACCTGTACCTGGCCACCATGCATAAAAGGTTGTACACGTTGCATAGCCCACCACTTGCTGATCTTTATCTGAGGCATTGTCCAGATACTGCATTGTGCCTCCCGCTTACATGGAGCATCCCCGGTTCTATGGACGAAAGAATCATCTCACCTCTGCTGTGCCTGCCACACTGAAAAAGAGAAAGGCAGTTACCGTTCCCAAGCCAAAGGCAAAGCGACAGGCTAAGGCCAACAAAGAAAACCTTCTGCTGACCCCAAAGGCTAAGGCTTTTAAAACACGTCAGCCTTATTATGTGAAGAAGAAATACGGTACTGTGCTCGGTTCGCAAGACGCATGGCAGCCAACTCACCGAATCCGCAGACCACTTGCTCCCATATGCTTCGACGACTCTGCTGTAGCTGTCCCGGAAATCTTCAGCCCGGCTTCTCCACCCCCATCTTCTCCGGTTCCATCTGAAGATGCTGCTGCCTCTGAAATCAACGGGTCACTGTCTCCTTTGCTCTTGGACGACTCTGCTTCTCTCCCGGAAATCCAGCGGTCACCTTCTCCATCCCTCTTCCACCACGCTGCAGCTTCTCCTGTACCGGGCATCCCCAGGTCACCTCTTCCACTCTCCATCGATGCCGCTTCTCTCCAGGGAACCCCCATCTCATCCTCCGTTGCACCCATCCCCCCAGATCTCCAGATGCCATGCACAAGCAGCTCGTTGGACCGGATCCTGAATGGGCTAAGTGTGGATCTCCCCGGGAATTCTAGTGTGCTGGCAAAGCTAGATCTGCTTCTGGAGTCGGTGCTACATATGGAGCAACGGCTGGATCAACGGATGCTACATATGGAGCAACGGATGGATCAACGGATGGACAAGATAGAGGCAGACATAGCGGGCATACATTATTTGCTCGGTGTTAATGCCCCTGTTTCCCCGACGCTGGAGCAGGGGGGTGACATGGATGTGATGCATCGTACCTTCGACCCCCTTCCATCACCAAGCACACCCCCTCCACCAGAAGATACAGTGTACTATGCTATTGAGGAGGACATGACAACCCCATCTAGACCACGCCAGGAGACAACCCGGCGACCACTACCGGAGGAAAGCTTCCTCCCAGACACCCTACCATTGCCCATCGCCTCAAGTACACCCGCTCCCAAAAGACTTCCTACACCCGCTCGCATACAAACAGTGCCCGACATCTCCCTGTGCGATCTGACACCGGCGCTGAGGGAGAAGTATAGGGTGAGGAGTGCTGGTATACCACACAAGTATGCCTTGATCATATTTAAACACCATGTTCCCTACACATTGTACTGCGAGTGGGTGTTCAAAGTGAACTATGATGGGAATCGGCAAAAAAATGCCCTTCCTGCCAATTTAAGGAAAAAGATTGTGGAAGAAATGCAGCGCTATTACCCTGTTACAGATCCTGTAATGAGAGGCGTTAGAGACTGCATTAATGGCGTTTTGCGCCATGCAAGGCATCGGCCATGGCTGGAAAATGGGGAGGACTTTCAGTGAGACCATACTGTAATGTTGTGCTGTACTGTACAGTACATGTTTTACCCTATAGTACCTGCTGTACTTAAACAAAGGATACTGAATGTTGTTGTGTGTTGCACGGTTTTTGTACTGTATTTGTAAATAAAAGTTTTTAGTGGCGACTTCAGCAATAAAAGAACTGGTTACTTTATCTCACACACAGTACTACAAACTGCTTTTTGCTGCCAGACTGCAAACCCGCAAGACCAGCAACATTGTAACAAAAGAGCAATGAGCGCGCAATTGGCGTGGGAACTTCTGTTCTAAGGCCCCTATAAATAATATTCTTTATTTTATTTATAAACTCACATTTATAAACCCCGTCACCCACCCCCGCTAAACACAATAAAAAATAATCACACACAGCATCCCCGCAATAAATAAATAAATAAATACAAATAAATACATTTGAAATACATTTTTATTGATAGTGTAGATGTGCAGGGGGTCTCTGGAGCTGAACCGCACAGGTTTTAGGTCTGGGGACCCCGTGCCCCCCGAGATACAGGCCCCTTTAGGGGGTGCCGGTAGCCCTCTGCTTGGTTTAAAGGTCCGATCACGTGATCGCGGCCTGTAAACCAAGCAGAGCAGAGGGATACCGGCACCCCCTAAAGGGGCCTGTATCTCGGGGGGCACGGGGTCCCCAGACCTGAAACCTGTGCGCTTCAGCTCCGGAGAACATCTACACTGTGAATAAAACACACACATCATTAAAGAATCATTCTTTAGCTTAGCGGCTATGCGCTATGGTAAAGAAGCAGCATTTCTGTCTTTTTAATAATATTGTAGAGTGAGCAGGGGGTTCCCTGAGACAGAAATCTAATCTCAGGGGACCCCCTGCTCCTGCACAATATTATTAAAAGTTCAGAAACGAGGCTTCATTAGCATAGCGTATAGCCGCTAAGGTAATGAAGGGGTTAACGCATAATAACCAATAAATACATTCAATACACTACCCACTACCCATGGCAACCTCCGCTGCTGTACAGTAAAACAGAGAAAAAAAATAACACTTTCAAAGTAATGTCCCCTAACCCCTTAATCACCATAGCGGTTATTAACCGCTACAGTCATGAAGGGGTTAACCCACCCTCACCCACCACTTGGGACGCCTACTGTACATACCCTCCCACTCTAACCCCCCACCCCGTGAGGCCTAACCACCCTCAACCCTCACCCACTAACTACCCACAAGGGAGGCCTACCCACATACCGTTGGGGAAACACCCCACCCCCACCCCAGTACCCACAATAAAAACAGTACAATCACCCACAATAAACAGCATTCTATTTATTAAATACATTACCCACCCCCTGTGCCCCCCCCCCCCATAAATACAAGATTTATTCTTTTACATTCAGGGTCCATAACGTAGCCCCACGCTAGTCCCCGGTGGGCTGGCAGGGCACCTGGACAGACCTACAGTTTACCAGCAGCATTCCACAGGTTCTGGAGGCCTGCTGGTGGATCCTGCCAGCACCATGGCGCTCAGGTGGTCTCCTTGGGTCACCGTGAGCCACAATTGGGTCCACACGGTAGGCCCAAGGATGTCTGGGAGCCCCGGGTCAAACCCACAGGTGTCTGCGGGGCCTCGGGTGGTTCCCATGGGGGTCTGGGGAACTCACGGGTGCTCACTACGGGTCCGCGGTGCCCCCACAGAAGTGGGACCACACATCATCATCCCCGCACCTACGGCTCGGAGGTGCCCCCACAGAAGTGGGACCACACATCGTCATGCCCGCAGACTACGGGTCCGCGGTGCCCCCACAGAAGTGGGACCACACATCATCATCCCCGCATGTGTCACCCGTGGAACCACCAGCCTGCTACCCTTTAGGATACCCGAGGATTCCCCGCGGGTGGTCTCCAGAGGTCCCACGCAAAACCACGGAAGTAACCCTGAATGTAAAAAAAATAAACCTGGCCTATACATTCAATACATACACCCTCCCCCCCAACACCTACAGTACAATAATGTGCAAAATAACTATTATCCAGATATGGATAATAGATTAATTGCCCATTATTAAAAACATTAACTAGCATATACAAATAAATAAAGTACTACTGACCTCATCAATACGAAGTGTCCGATGCCAGCGCCTTCCTTCTCTTGCCCACACAAAACATAGCCAAAACCAAGCCAATACATTGCAATTACATTCAGATATCAATTAACCCCTTAAACACCTTATCGGATAATAACCGCAAAGGTAATTAAGGGGTTAAGCCACACAGGCACGATACCCACCCCTCACCCATGAATTTGTACTGTGGCTTCATCATGCAACTATATATATATATACTGTATATATATACATACAGAGAGACAGAGAGAAAGAGAGAGAGAGAGATATATACAGTATATATATATACACACGTTATATACACACCCATGATAAACCAAATATACAGTACAAATAAATGTAGAAGGGTTATCAAAACCATACTGTTCTACAACCAAACACTTCTCCATACAGACACTACATTAAAAATCAATTTCCTTTAAAAATCCTAACTGATCTCACAATCTACTGTACTGTATATGATCACAAACCAATGAAAAAAGTCACATTCCAAAATGCATAAAATCTATGCACCATACTGTATACATTCTGCAAATTAATCAACGTAAACAAAAATCAATTAGCAATCATTATTTAGATCTCTAAACATTTCACACTCAATCATGAACAATGAAACCATTAACAGATTCACGCCTAGAGCAGAACAATTAAGCCTTTGAAAAAATATAAGTACCGACAAAAATACAACCTTTCCAAACCAAGCCTACAGTACCTACAGTATCCCTGACCTTCCTCAAACACACAATACAATACCAAGGAATAATACATCTATCTAATTTTAAAATACTTTAAACTCACAAAATAATTAAAAACACATCTAATCCAGCTTTTAAAACATCATCATTTCTTACCCTGAATGTATACTGTACAGTATATCTCTCTAGACATATATATTGTACATACATACATACAGTGGCAAGAAATGATATACCACAAAAAAATAAAAATACACAGGTTAAAAAACCTTTTGAAAAAATTAACAAGTTAAATAAAATACATTTCTTTACTGTAGTTCACTTACCATTACTTGCCCCCACCGACTCCCGTTGCCCAGCTTACTCACGAACCAATCCACGATCAGGAACCCATAAAATAATAAACCATTGAAAATAATAAACATTAAACTAAAAATCCAAACCAATCCACGGGTCTTCTACTTGTAATACACCTTCATCTGTATTCTTCTTTCTTCTATCTCCTTCCGGGCGGGGCAGGGCGTGGTCTTCTTTCCATCATCGGCCACGCCCTTGTCTTTTTCCTTCTCCGGAGGTCCTTCCTCCGCGGCGTCTGGCTGCAAAATGAGACGACATAGGCTTTTAAAGGCCTATGACGTCACATTTTGCGTCATGGTTCCCACGGTCCTGATTGGACCGTGAAAACCATGTGTGTTGGCCGATAATAAAAAAATGATGACGTCACTTAAAGGGAATGAAAGCACAGCCAATCAGAATGGCTTTGCTTCAATTGCCTTTAAGATGACGTCATGAAAAGGCACATGGCCGTGCACACATGGTACTAGAGCCAATCAGAGCGTGGGAACTTTATCCCTACTCTGATTGGCTCTGGTATACCATGTGTCAGGGGCTTGGGGGAGAAAGGATGTGACGTCAATAAGGATAAAGTTCCCACGCTCTGATTGGCTACCGTACCACGTGACAGGTTTTCATTGACGTCACATCCTTTCTCCCCCAAGCCCCTGACACATGGTATACCAGAGCCAATCAGAGTAGGGATAAAGTTCCCACGCTCTGATTGGCTACCGTACCACGTGACAGGTTTTCATTGACGTCACATCCTTTCTCCCCCAAGCCTCTGACACATGGTATACCAGAGCCAATCAGAGTAGGGATAAAGTTCCCACGCTCTGATTGGCTCTAGTACCATGTGTGCACGGCCATGTGCCTTTTCATGACGTCATCTTAAAGGCAATTGAAGCAAAGCCATTCTGATTGGCTGTGCTTTCATTCCCTTTAAGTGACGTCATCATTTTTTTATTATCGGCCAACACACATGGTTTTCACGGTCCAATCAGGACCGTGGGAACCATGACGCAAAATGTGACGTCATAGGCCTTTAAAAGCCTATGTCGTCTCATTTTGCAGCCAGACGCCGCGGAGGAAGGACCTCCGGAGAAGGAAAAAGACAAGGGCGTGGCCGATGATGGAAAGAAGACCACGCCCTGCCCCGCCCGGAAGGAGATAGAAGAAAGAAGAATACAGATGAAGGTGTATTACAAGTAGAAGACCCGTGGATTGGTTTGGATTTTTAGTTTAATGTTTATTATTTTCAATGGTTTATTATTTTATGGGTTCCTGATCGTGGATTGGTTCGTGAGTAAGCTGGGCAACGGGAGTCGGTGGGGGCAAGTAATGGTAAGTGAACTACAGTAAAGAAATGTATTTTATTTAACTTGTTAATTTTTTCAAAAGGTTTTTTAACCTGTGTATTTTTATTTTTTTGTGGTATATCATTTCTTGCCACTGTATGTATGTATGTACAATATATATGTCTAGAGAGATATACTGTACAGTATACATTCAGGGTAAGAAATGATGATGTTTTAAAAGCTGGATTAGATGTGTTTTTAATTATTTTGTGAGTTTAAAGTATTTTAAAATTAGATAGATGTATTATTCCTTGGTATTGTATTGTGTGTTTGAGGAAGGTCAGGGATACTGTAGGTACTGTAGGCTTGGTTTGGAAAGGTTGTATTTTTGTCGGTACTTATATTTTTTCAAAGGCTTAATTGTTCTGCTCTAGGCGTGAATCTGTTAATGGTTTCATTGTTCATGATTGAGTGTGAAATGTTTAGAGATCTAAATAATGATTGCTAATTGATTTTTGTTTACGTTGATTAATTTGCAGAATGTATACAGTATGGTGCATAGATTTTATGCATTTTGGAATGTGACTTTTTTCATTGGTTTGTGATCATATACAGTACAGTAGATTGTGAGATCAGTTAGGATTTTTAAAGGAAATTGATTTTTAATGTAGTGTCTGTATGGAGAAGTGTTTGGTTGTAGAACAGTATGGTTTTGATAACCCTTCTACATTTATTTGTACTGTATATTTGGTTTATCATGGGTGTGTATATAACGTGTGTATATATATATACTGTATATATCTCTCTCTCTCTCTTTCTCTCTGTCTCTCTGTATGTATATATATACAGTATATATATATATAGTTGCATGATGAAGCCACAGTACAAATTCATGGGTGAGGGGTGGGTATCGTGCCTGTGTGGCTTAACCCCTTAATTACCTTTGCGGTTATTATCCGATAAGGTGTTTAAGGGGTTAATTGATATCTGAATGTAATTGCAATGTATTGGCTTGGTTTTGGCTATGTTTTGTGTGGGCAAGAGAAGGAAGGCGCTGGCATCGGACACTTCGTATTGATGAGGTCAGTAGTACTTTATTTATTTGTATATGCTAGTTAATGTTTTTAATAATGGGCAATTAATCTATTATCCATATCTGGATAATAGTTATTTTGCACATTATTGTACTGTAGGTGTTGGGGGGGAGGGTGTATGTATTGAATGTATAGGCCAGGTTTATTTTTTTTACATTCAGGGTTACTTCCGTGGTTTTGCGTGGGACCTCTGGAGACCACCCGCGGGGAATCCTCGGGTATCCTAAAGGGTAGCAGGCTGGTGGTTCCACGGGTGACACATGCGGGGATGATGATGTGTGGTCCCACTTCTGTGGGGGCACCGCGGACCCGTAGTCTGCGGGCATGACGATGTGTGGTCCCACTTCTGTGGGGGCACCTCCGAGCCGTAGGTGCGGGGATGATGATGTGTGGTCCCACTTCTGTGGGGGCACCGCGGACCCGTAGTGAGCACCCGTGAGTTCCCCAGACCCCCATGGGAACCACCCGAGGCCCCGCAGACACCTGTGGGTTTGACCCGGGGCTCCCAGACATCCTTGGGCCTACCGTGTGGACCCAATTGTGGCTCACGGTGACCCAAGGAGACCACCTGAGCGCCATGGTGCTGGCAGGATCCACCAGCAGGCCTCCAGAACCTGTGGAATGCTGCTGGTAAACTGTAGGTCTGTCCAGGTGCCCTGCCAGCCCACCGGGGACTAGCGTGGGGCTACGTTATGGACCCTGAATGTAAAAGAATAAATCTTGTATTTATGGGGGGGGGGGGGGCACAGGGGGTGGGTAATGTATTTAATAAATAGAATGCTGTTTATTGTGGGTGATTGTACTGTTTTTATTGTGGGTACTGGGGTGGGGGTGGGGTGTTTCCCCAACGGTATGTGGGTAGGCCTCCCTTGTGGGTACTGACTGGGTGGTTAGGCCTCACGGGTGGGGGGGGGGGGGGTTAGTGTGGGAGGGTATGTAGGCATCCCGAGTGGTGGGTGGGTGAGGGTGGGTTAACCCCTTCATGACTGTAGCGGTTAATAACCGCTATGGTGATTAAGGGGTTAGGGGACATTACTTTGTATGTTTTAATTTTTGTGTCTGTTTTGCAGAAGCGGAGGGGCCATGGCCAGGATGGGGGGGGGGGTTAACGGTATGTGGGTAGGGGGTGAGGGTGGTTAGCAATGCAGGGAGGGAGATTTACTGGTAACAGAAACATCTATCTCCCTTCAATGTAATCTGTTTAAAGCCCCCTCCCCCCTAATGTGTGTTTCTGTAAAATCTCTCTCCCTTCAATGTACTGTAATCTGTTTAACAGAAACATTAGGGGGGGAAGGGGCTTTAGGCCTTTATATCTCTCTCCCTTCAGTGTAATCTGCTTAACACAAACATTAGGGGGGAAGGGGTTTTTAAACAATGCTGTGTATAATGTATAAGGTTTTTTACAATTAGATAAATGTAATCCTTGGTATTGTAAGGGTTAGTTTGTTTTTAAATTGTCTTTTCTGGTTGTTACTTACAGTATATATTGATTTTGGTTTACTTGCTTGGTTAAAATACTGTAGTTAAGTTGACTTGTTTGGAAGTGTTTGTACAGTATTTACTGGTAGAGTAGCTTGCAATTATATTGTTAACATTCATTTGCAGAATGTACAGTACTGTATATGGTGCATAGATTTAATGCTATGCATCATTTACAGTATACAATGTACTGTAAATGCAATGTACTGTCTGGATTGTAATGTTATGTTTTATACTGTACAGTATGCTATTCATTAACTTCATTGCTCTACACATCTAGGGATTTCATTCCACCTTACCACCTTTCCTACACATGATTTGTGCTGTAGGCATTGGTTACTGTATATTACTGTATGCTAATGCAGATGTGTGATGCTTTGAGACTGTCATTTATACTTTGACAAGTCTACCTTTTGGTGTGTAGTGTGCATTATCCTTAGCGTTGTATACAGTACTGTAGGTGCCTTTAAACCCAGTAACCTACTGTATTGTGATTCACTTTGATTCTCCCTAGTGTTTTTTGAGTCACTATCCTTTTCATGTTTAGGGTTGACAGTGTGTGTCGTTCCCTAGTGCTGTTCATTAGTGTTTAAGGGTCCATGCCTCTTTTTTAAGTGTTTTTAAATCATGTACTGTTTATTCATCCCTTTTTGCACTGTGTCAAATAAATAAACAAATATATCAATTGCATACCTGAGTGCTCCCATACGGGTTACTTTTTTCTCTTTTCACTCACATACAGTATGTATATATATATATATATATATATATATACAGTATATATATATATATATATATATATATAAATATAGCTGTATGATATATATATATATATATATATATATATATATATATATATATATATATATATATATATATATATACACAGTGTATATATGTATACTGTATGTATATATATATATATATATATATATATATATATATATATATATATATACAGTGTATATATATATATACAAAGTATATACTGTACAGTATATATTTATTTCTCTTCATGTCTTTATTTATTTATTTATTTAGATTTATTTATTAATTGTGGGGCTGCTGTGCGTGAATTTTTTTTATTGGGGGTGAGGGGGGTGTTTGGCCCTCAGCACTCAGAAACACAGGCCAGACAGATTTAAACACACACACAATAGGGGGAGGTTTTTTTACATAGCTTGCAGGGAAGTTTAACGCACACACAATAGGGGGATAGGGGGAGGGTTTTTTACATAGATTAGAGAGAAGGCAGGGCGTTTTAAAAGCGAGAATAGGGGAGGGGGTTTTACATAGATTTTATTTATTTATTTAGATTTATTTATTAATTGTGGGGCTGCTGTGCGTGAATTTTTTTTATTGGGGGTGAGGGGGGTGTTTGGCCCTTGGTGTGAGTTTACGACTTGCAGCAGCAGCAGCACAATGAATAAATATAAATAAATAAATAAATAAATGACAATAAATACATTTGAAATACATTTTTATTGATAGTGTACATGTGCAGGGGGTCTCCGGAGCTGAAGCGCACAGGTTTCAGGTCTGGGGACCCCGTGCCCCCCGAGATACAGGCCCCTTTAGGGGGTGCCGGTATCCCTCTGCTCTGCTTGGTTTACAGGCCGCGATCACGTGATCGGGACCTTTAAACGCAGAGCACTCAGCACTCAGAAACACAGGCCAGACAGATTTAAACACACACACAATAGGGGGAGGTTTTTTTACATAGCTTGCAGGGAAGTTTAACGCACACACAATAGGGGGATAGGGGGAGGGTTTTTTACATAGATTAGAGAGAAGGCAGGGCGTTTTAAAAGCGAGAATAGGGGAGGGGGTTTTACATAGATTTTATTTATTTATTTAGATTTATTTATTAATTGTGGGGCTGCTGTGCGTGAATTCTTTTTATTGGGGGTGAGGGGGGTGTTTGGCCCTTGGTGTGAGTTTACGGCTTGCAGCAGCAGCACAATGAATAAATATAAATAAATAAATAAATAAATAAATGACAATAAATACATTTGAAATACATTTTTATTGATAGTGTACATGTGCAGGGGGTCTCCGGAGCAGAAGCGCACAGGTTTCAGGTCTGGGGACCCCGTGCCCCCCGAGATACAGGCCCCTTTAGGGGGTGCCGGTATCCCTCTGCTCTGCTTGGTTTACAGGCCGCGATCACGTGATCGGACCTTTAAACCAAGCAGAGGGCTACCGGCACCCCCTAAAGGGGCCTGTATCTCGGGGGGCACGGGGTCCCCAGACCTAAAACCAACGCGGTTCAGCTCCGGAGACCCCCTGCACATCTACACTATCAATAAAAATGTATTTCAAATGTATTTATTGTCATTTATTTATTTATTTTTTGGCGGCTGCTGTGTGTGTGTATTTTTTTATTGTGGGTAGCGGGAGGGTGGGTGAATGGGGTATTCGCCCCAACGATGGTTGGGGAGGGCTTGCGGGGGGGGGGGGGGGGGGGTTGGGGTAGCGGGAGGGCTTAACCCCTTCATGACCGTAGCGGTATTAACTGCTACGATCGTGAAGGGGTTAAGTGCACCCGCAACCCCCCCCCCCCCTCCCGCAAGTCGTAAACTCACACCAAGGGCCAAATACCCCCCTCACCCATCCCCACTACACACAATAAAGCGGGCACGGTGGGTTAACCCCTTCATTGCCTTAGCGGCTATCCGCTATGGTAATGACGCAGCATTTTACGTATTTTTAATAATATTGATCAGGAGCAGGGGGGGGGGGGTTCCCTGAGCATTAATCATTAATTTCTGGCTCAGGGAACCCCCTGCTCACTGTACAATATTATTAAATCTCTCTCTGCTGCAAACACATCTCGCCCCCAGTATGTGCAGTAATTTACTGAACATATACAGTACTGTAGAATAAATGCATAGTTTTATTTATTCGGGTTTATTACACAGTATACTGTATGGCCGGAAAACATCAGCATACAGTACAATATAATCCATCGAAATCCCCCCATTAGCCGTTTTCTTTTCTGAGGAAAAACAAAATGAAAAGTTTTAATGTACAGTAATGGTCAGCCCCCTAAAGAAGTTCCCAGCCAGCCCCACCAAAATAATACGGCAAAAATACAGTACTCACCATACTGTACAGTATTGTACTAAATTTCCCATTCAGCTTGCGCTGGCGCCGGCCCACTTCCAGTCCAGCTTTCATCATTTTGCAGAGGGACTAGCCCACCTGTAGTCAGCGGGAAATCGCTTAGGTACATGCAAGCTTCATCAAAACTGGCTGCGAAATCCATCTCAGAGTTGTAACCGACGGCGGGACCATGATGATAAGCTGGTGCTGCTGCTGGTTCTGGTTCTGGTTCTGGCGCATTGCTTGGCAGGGACTGTCGCTTCTTATTTCGTTTTAACACGACCCTTCGCCTTTTGCCGCCTCCATTATCATAGATACGGGAAAAACCCTGTGACACACACCAATACCCTCCAACAAATTGGGGCTCAATACGGTGAAAACAGGGGTCACTACATAACCTTTTCCTTATTGCATGCTTCCACAAATGAGGAGTTGGCGAAAATCTGTAAAAGTCATAATTTTCGATAAAATACTGATAAATTTGAACAACTGTTGCCATCTTATCCTCTGTTGCATTTATAGCGGCCCATATCAAATAAGCATAACTTCTGTCAGGTTTTTGGAACACGGGCTCCACTTGAACACTCATGTCTCTGTAGAATAGTGTAAGTGAAAATGATCTTTGTCTTTATTTAATACATTACTGTATGTAAAGCCTAAATTGATACATTTTTTGCAACTATTCCTTCAGTCTCAAGGACAAGTTACACAATAGCATACTGTACTGGGATAAAGTAACTTTTTTTTGGAAACGAAACAACTTGCAAAGGCCACACATTACTTAAGTCATGAGTTTATGCCATCTGGTGGACAATCGAAACATCGCAGCCTAGTAAATCATTCTCATTATCATTTAACAGATCAGGCCCCCGTCAGCCAGGCATGAACCGTGGCTGGGAAGGCAAACGCAACGAAGCATGCAAGAGGTGAGCAGCGGCGGATTCCAGGTTTCTGCCAGGTACAAACCAGGCATTTGCTCGAATAAAGTGTGTCGGTGCAGTACACATGACCCTGGCCTCCAGAATAGTGAAAAGGAAGACCGTGTGTCTTGGAAATATACTTACAGGAGCTGCTACTCTAAGACTTTATGCTAACACAATACAGTCTCTTCACACAGCCTGCAGCAGCCTTTCAAACAGCAAGCAGCTTACACTGCACACCGCTTGCAGCAGCCTTTCAAACAGCACGCAGCTTACACTGCACACAAGCCTGAAACCTCACTCAAGACAGCAGCACTGCAGTCAGACTGCAATACACACAGAACTTTGATTTCTCTTTTCTGTCTTTGAGCCCACTCTCTGCACAGCTTCATAGTGAAGAGCTACCATCTCACCTACCCCTGCGCATGTCTCCTGGCTGACGCCACCAAGGGCCACGCCACCGGACACCCACAGGATACGGTTCAGAGCCACCGGACACCTGTGAGTACAGCTACCCCTATGCTGAACTCTGCAGGACACCGCTCGGCATCATCTGAGACAGTCGCCCATCGCTGAGACAGATAAAAGACCGCACACCACACGTACTGGCTAAAGGCCTACACACACCTACAGCATGGCAGAACTCAGAGCCTCATCTGATATCACACAGGAGAGTGATCACTCAGACACAGAGACCGCTACACAACTGCAACAGGCGCAGGCAGACGCAAGGCCTAAACGAACAGTCACACTGATACAAAAGGCCCGCGAAAAATATGAGACTGACATTGAAGCGCACCGCGCTAAATTAGAGTTGGCCTGGGAAACAACCACACTTGGGATATGCAATGTCGCCGGCGCTGGTAACTATGTACAACAGCTCGAGCAGGCAATAACTCAATTGAAGATAGATCACTCGCGCTACCAAGCACTGTCACAGGCATATTTCACCTATCTAACAAGAACTAACACGGAAGATAGCCTGCGAGAACGCGACATGCAAAAGGCGATCGACCTAGAACGTGATGGCATCGTGCAGACCGCCATCACGGACACCCAAAGCGAGAGAAAAGAGCTCCTCCTGGAGACCGCATCACATCGCTCTAGCACATCCAGACACTCGTCAAGGTCAGCAAGATCAGCGCAATCTAACGCGTCCAGCGCAAGCACAAACGCTACCAAGGCGCGAGCCGCCGCAGAGGCCGCACGTGCCAGGGCCGAATATAGTCGGAGAGAGGCAGCCGTAAGAGCAGGAAGAGCGCGCATAGAAGAGGAGGAGGAGTAGACAGCCGCCACCACCGCTACCGCCACTGCTGCCGCCGCAGACGCCGCTAATGCCGCCGCCACAATATGTAGGAAAGCCGAATTTGATGCGGAACTAGAGGCACTTAATCAAGAGAAGGAAGCCGCCGCCACTATAGCCCAAGCTGAAGTCCTAGAAGCAGCCGCGCAACAGGACGGCGGGGAGCAACCGTACAGACGGATAGCCTCAGAGGATCCATTCCAATGCACTGAAGGAGCCTCTTCAGTGTAAACACCAGCGCGCCATCTCAACACGGAGGGAGCGACTCTACAGACACCGAAGACTTGCTAGGTCCACGAGGAGAAGACGCTGTTCCTTCAATGGTACATGCTGCCTGGGATAGCCACAGCCGCAACAGTGATCCACACGCCAGCGCGCACACGGATGCACCACAACAGGCTCGCAATCCAGGTACACCCACACGGGAGAACACAGCCCATCACACCGACCAGCAGTCAGCACGCGTCCACGCCAAAGAAGAGTCGACCACACGGACCCTCCCAGCAACTACCTCAGAACGGGACCAAAACGCCGATGCCTCAGGCCTGACAGACATAGCCAAGTACATGATCCGGCGTGACCTGGTGCAAACAGGACTCACCAACTTTGACGACCGTCCTGAGAACTACCGGACGTGGTAGTTCACGTTCAAGGACGCAATCAACAGCCTGGGCTTCTCAGAAGGGGAAGAGCTCAACCTGCTATCCAAATGGCTGGGAAACGAATCCAGGGAGCACGCGAGGAGGCTTCGGACGGCAAACGCGAACCACCCCCAAGTAGGTTTTGACCTAGTGTGGGAAAGGCAAGAAGAGTGCTATGGTAGCCCCGAAGCAGTCGAGGATTCGCTCTTCAAACGAGTCGACAGCTTTCCCAAGATCACAACTAAAGACTACTCGAAGTTACGAGAGCTCGGGGACCTGCTGCAAGAAATGGAGTTCGTGAGGAAAGACCATTCCTTAATAGGTCTCAACGCCCTAGACTCAGCTCGTGGAGTGAGACCCATCCTGGAGAAGCTACCCTACAACCTCCAAGAAAAATGGATCTCACAAGGCTCCAAATACAAAAGGGAGAAGCAAGTCGCCTTCCCCCCATTCTCATTCTTCGTGAGCTTCATCCGCGAAGCGGCAAGGACAAGGAACGATCCCAGTTTCATCTTAGGTGCGCAAACCACATACAGTGCAAGCAGCCTGAAGAACGAGAGACCAGCACCGAGATATGGTAACCCCCAAACACCCATCTCGGCCCGCAGGACGGACGTGCCTCCCACGACCCAAACTACTCCCGATCAGTCGGTCGCCGGAGACAAGGAACCAAGGGACCCAAACAGGGAATGTCCCATACACAAGAAGCCACACCCACTCAACAAGTGCTTTGGGTTCAGGATGAAGTCCCTAGAGGAACGCAAGAGGTTACTTGGAGAATTCGGGGTTTGCTTCAAGTGCTGCGGTTCCACGACTCACCTAGCCAGGGACTGTAAGGAAGAGAGCAAATGCACAGTGTGCAAAAGTGACAAGCACGTGACAGCGTTACACCCAGAGGCGATGACACTCCACCAACTCAAGAACCCATCCTCCGTAGCGGAGCATGGCGGGGAGGAAGAAGAAGGAGAGTCAACATCCGTCACATCTCAGCGCACTGAGGTTTGCAGAAAAGAAGGTGACCAAATGTCCTGCTCCAAAATATGCCTTGTCGCAGTGCACCCCCAGGGACAACCTGAGAAGGCTATTCGGATGTACGCAATCCTCGACGACCAGAGCAACCGATCACTGGTCAGGTCAGAGTTCTTCGACATGTTTCACATACAAGATGGTGCTTCTCCTTACACTCTCAGAACATGCGCAGGGCAAATGGAGACCACAGGGAGAAGAGTGAATGGCTACACCATATGCTCAATAGACGGCAAAGTGAACATGCCCCTTCCCACACTCATCGAGTGCAACCACATGGCCACAAACAGGGACGAGATACCCACACCAGACGTGGCACTCCATTACCCCCACCTCAAAGGAATAGCCAACCACATCCGGCCGGTGGAACAAGGCGCCAAGATCCTGCTGCTGCTCGGTAGGGACATCATGAGGGTACATAAAGTCCGTAAACAGCATAACGGACCCCACAACGCACCATACGCCCAAAGACTTGACCTAGGATGGGTGATAGTGGGCAACGCGTGCACCAACAAAGAGCACAGGCAAGACTACGTTGATGCCCGCAGGACGGTGGTGACAGAATGTAGACACACATCTCTCTCTGAACCATGTCTTGGCCATCTCCAAGTGACCGAAGGGCCAAGTGAAGAGGAAAGACAATATCATACTCCTGAGACCAACAAAGACATCCTCACGTCGATGGGATGCGACAATGGCTTAGGATGCTTAGCAGTCCAGACAGCTAAGGATGAGGAGTCGACTCCACCGAAGGAAGAAAGTAACCTCCCAAAGGTGACCGACAAAGGGATCGTCCAAAAGGCAATGAACAATCAGACAATACTCCCACGAGCAAGGGCACAACTAAGACGTACAGTTGTTCCTCTCCACAGAGTATCAAGCAACAGAGCAACCAGCTGCCACGGCTGGCATAGCCGCAATAGATTGCGTTCCACAGGTGAAGCCACAGTGTCAAAAGGACTGTCCTCTCACACATCCAAAAAGAGACAGCCACAGAGACATTTCATAAAGGGTTTTTACTAGGGCAAAGGAGACTGTTCTTCGTTACGTCCGGGGAGACAATAACCTCCCGATGGCAGTCAACAAAGAAACACAAAAGCGTTTCACCAAGCCGCGCTGAGATGTTCTCGTGCAAGAGAAATATACCGATGAACTACGGTGCACAGCGTTCCAGACAACAAGGGACGATGACAAGCAAACACCATCAAGGGAAGATAGAGGATTCCCGAAGTTAACAGTCAAGGAGCTCTCTAAAGACGGACTAAGCAGTTGGGTGACTCCGCTACCAGTCCCTTCACCAAAAAGACGCCTCCTGAACAATAGAGTACCTGTCATCTCTAGGTTCACTTCGCTCCGCCGCAACCCACAAAGGGAGCCGGAGATCAAAAGCAACTTTGTGGCCTTCACCCAAAAGATATTCCTTACTGGCCACGCAAAGCCAGCACTTCTAATGAAGAAAGGTGGAGAATGCCGGTACCTCCAATCACCTGGGGCCTACCACCCTCAGGAACCCGATCAAATCCGGGTAGTGTTCAACAGTCTCCCTGAACGACGCCCCCCTCACTGGACCAGACTTGACGATCAGTCTTCCAGGGACATTAATCCGCTTCCGCAAGGAACCTAAAGCCATCTCCTCCCGCCAAACGCCAGGTGATGGGATGACAAACTACCATGACTGGCACATCCACGAGGTGATGCACTCTGTAGAGAAAGCTACAGAGTCAAAGGGACTGTTCTCTCACAAAGTTGAAAGGAAACAGTGCCAGAGACTTTCACAGAAAGACATTGTGGTGAAACCAGCAAACCTGGAGCGGTTCATCCACCCAACATCCTTTGCTAAAAGACTTTGCAAGGATTTCAACACCAGTGGTGCCGGCCGGTATAACCTCGTCATGTGGACATGGACTTTGCATTATTATGTTGTTATGTTGTATGCATTGCACATATGTTCCACATAGCCTACCATATAGTGGT